>NC_060185.1:20482085-20782085 GCF_021184085.1 Oncorhynchus gorbuscha
TTACAGTCGCCATGGTCCCTCTCGCAAAAGGGGAAAATAATTAGTGAACTTTCTGACCTCTCACCGTAGACGTAAATTATACCACGTAAATATTAAGTGAATAATTTACATCAAAATGTGAATAAGTGTAGTCATAACATTGCAATTATTCACAAACCAATGATTACAAGAGTGGTAATGGCCCCTATTACCTTGGCATTTGTTGCAGTACACTGTGTTATAACGTTTTCCTGGGGAAAACATTAATTGCTGATGAGTTACAATATTATTGACAATTACAACTGAACCGCACAGTACTAATAAAATGATTACTCAATTTCAAAATTAGATTACTGAAAAGCATCAGCCAAGCATCGTATCAAAGTAAACCTCACGATGATCTAAGCATTTGTTATATCACCTTACAGTAACAATGTGTAAGAGATAATGAATAGGTTTGAAATGCTTTGCGAGATACAATGCGAAAAGCTTCACAACAAAGAATAGTGCGTGACTATCGGATTTCTGTTTGTGAAATATAGGACATTTCAAAGCTTTGAGCATAGAAACAAACTCACCGGTTTACGGCACTGACTTAACACTTCCTAACAAGCGCACCACCATCCAACTATTTGGCATAGTTTGGCAGCAACACAGGACAGATTTATTCAGAAAGCTCCTATGCCACTAATCTTGCTAGAGACCATCCATCAAACACTTCCATCCATCAAACGCTTCTTCTATAACCTACCAGCGATTCATATGAGAGTGCCAGTTTATATGAAGTGATTCTGTGACGGTCGTCGTAGGTGGAAGAAGAGGAGGACCAACACTGAAACAAGACAATAAAACGACAAACGAACGGTCCTGTATGGTGCTGAAAAAACACTGAACAGAAAATGTAATCACCCACAACTCAAGGGTGAAAAACAGGCTGCCTAAGTAGTACCCCCACCCCCCCAATGGTCCGGACTCCGACCGCAAAACCTGAAACTATAGGGGAGGGTCTGGGTGGGCGTCTGTCCGCAGTGGTGGCCCTGGCGCGGGACGTGGACCCCACTCCACCATAGTCTTTGCCCGCTTCCTTACCCGCCTCCGTGGAGCCTTTAGAGAGACGATCCTCGCCGCCGACCTCGGACTGGGGACCCTAGCAATGGGTCCCATATGGACGGGAGATTCCCGGCAGCACCGGACCGGCGGGAGACTCCGGCAGCACCGGACCGGCGGGAGACTCCAGCAGCACCGGACCGGCGGGAGACTCCGGCAGCACTGGACCGGCGGGAGACTCCGGCAGCACCGGACCGGCGGGAGACTCCGGCAGCACTGGACCGGCGGGAGACTCCGGCAGCACAGGACCGGCGAGAGACTCCGGCAGCACCGGACCGGTGGGAGACTCTGGCAGCTCCGACGTGAAGGGTCTCCTACCTGACTTAGCCATACTCCCCGTGTCCCCCCCCCCCCCCCCCCCCCCCAATACATTTTTGGGGCTGCCTCTCGGGCTTCCTTGACCGCAGTGCCAACTCCATTCTCCGGTATCCCTCCTCGCACTGTTCCAGAGAATGCCAGGCGGGCTCCGGCACTCTCCCTGGGTCGAACGACCACCTTTCTATCTCGTCCCATGTTGTCCTCCTCCAGATAGCGCTGCTCCATACCACACTGCTTGGTCCTTTGGTGGTGGGTGATTCTGTAATGGTCGTCATAGGTGGAAGAAGAGGAGGACCAATGCGCAGCGTGGTAAGTGTCCATATTCTTGAATAAAATAATTGAACACTGAAACAAAACAATAAAACTACAAACGAATAGTCCTGTATGGTGCTGAAAAACCACTGAATGGAAAATATAATCACCCACAACTCAAGGGTGAAAACAGGCTGCCTAAGTATGGTTCTCAATCAGGGACAACGATTGACAGCTTTCTCTGATTGAGAACCATACCAGGCCAAACACAGAATTACCAAATTATAGAAAAAAGAACATAGACTGCCCACCCAACTCACGCCCTGACCATACTAAAACAAAGACATCACAAAGGAACTAAGGTCAGAACATGACAGTTATATGGTTGTAGTAGGCTAGTTTTAGGGAGGGTATGGTTATCTGACTGATTTGGGCCAGTGGAGCGAAATATTTCAACAAATAATTTTCTTCTGTAATGACTTGGGGTCTTATCTATGGCTTGTGTCCAGGATTACAGAATTTATCCCATTTGTTCCCAAATATTCCGCATAGTTTCACTATATTCCATATAGTTTTTTTATACTGAAAAGTATGTAAAAAAGTGTGTTTTACTCTTGGTCACAATTGTGACCGATGGGAATATCTAGTGCACTGCCTATAATAAAATTAACAGACATTTACCTATATTCTTCAGCCCTAATACCTACATTTCTCTTTAACTTATTTCACATTTTGTTGTGTTACAACCTAATTTCAAAATGGATGACATATTCTCACCTACCTACAAAATACCCCGTAATAACAAAGTGAAAACCAAATGTATTGAAAATGAATTTATTGAAAATGAAATACAGAAATATCTCATTCACGTAAGTATTCACACCCCTGAGTCAATACATGTTAGAATCACCTTTGGCAGCGATTACAGCTGTGAGTCCTTCTGGGTAAGTTTCAAAGAGCTTTGCACAACTGGATCGTACAACATTTGCTCACGATTCTTTAAAAAAAATTCAAGCTCCATCAAAATTGGTTGTTGATCATTGATAGACAGCTATTTTCAAGTCTTGCCATAGATTTTCAAGACGATTTAAGTCAAAACTGTAACTAGGCCACTCAAGAACATTCAATGCCATCTCGGTAAGCAACTCCAGTGTATATTTGGCATTGTATTTTCGTTTTTTGTCCTGCTGAAAGGTGAATTCATCTCCCAGTGTCTGGTGGAAAGCAGACTGAACCTGGTTTTCCTCTAGGATTTTGCCTGTGCTTAGCTTGATTCCGTTTATTTTTTATCCAGAAAATCTCCCGTTCTTAACCATTATAAGCATACCATAACATTATGCAGCCACCACTATGCTTGAAAATATGGAGAGTGGTACTCAGTAATGTGTTGTGTTGGATTTGCCCCAAAAATAACACTTTTTATTCAGGACAAAAAGATAATTTCTTTGCCACATTTTTTGCAGTATTACTTTAGTGCCTTGATGCAAACAGGATGCATGTTTTGGAATATTTGTATTCTGTACAGGCTTCCTTCTTTTCACTCTGTCAATTAGGTTAGTATTGTGGAGTAACTACAATGTTATTGATCGATTATCGGTTTTCTCCTATCACAGCCATTAAACGCTAACTGTTGTAAAGTCACCATTGGCCTCATGGTGAAATCCCTGAGCGGTTTCCTTCCTCTCTGGCAACTGAGTAAGGAAGAATGCCTGTATCTTTGTAGTGACTGGGTGTATTGATACACCATTCAATGTGTAGTTAATAAATTCACCATGCTCAAAGGGAGATTCAATGTCTGTTTTTTATTTTACCCATCTACCAATAGGTGCCTTTCTTTGCGAAACCTCCCTGAACTTTGTCTTTGAATCTGTGTTCAAAATTCACTGCTCGACTGAGGGACCTTACAAATAATTATATGTGTGAGGTACTGAGATGGTAGTCATTCAAAAATCTTGTTAGACACTATATTATTGCACACAGAGGGAATCCATGCAACCTATTATGTGACGTGTGAAAGATGGCGCCGACAGACATGGCAGCTCTGCTTCTAGCTCCTAAGCAACTTTGCAGTATTTTGTTTTTTTGTGTGTTATTTCTTATATTATTAGCCCAGAACATTTTTTGTGTTATTACATACAGCCCAGAAACAACTTTTGGATATCAGAGCTATGGTAACTCACCAGCATTATGATCAGGAATACGACATTCCCGAATTGGATCCTTGGTTCGCACCCCCTAGAGCAATTGAAAATTACAAGTGTTTCACTACACCCCCAATAACATTTGCCAAATATGTGTATGTGACCAATACAATTGGATTTGATTTGACTTGTTAAGCAAATTATTACTCCTGAACTTATTTAGGCTTGCCATAACAAAGGGGTGGAATACTTAGTGGCTCAAGACATTTCTGATTTTCATTTTTAATTCATTTGTAAACAATTTGAAAAACATAATTCCACTACGGGGTATTGTGTGTAAGCCAGTGACACAAAATCTCAATTTAATTTGTTTTCAATTCATTCTCTAACACAACAAAATGTGGAAAAAGTCAAGGGGTGTGAATACTTTCTGAAGTATACCACAGCCTGCTTACCCACACACCAAACCCAATTACCCATGCACTCCAGCCCTGTTGCACAATGCCCTAACCCTAACACCCACATACCAATACCCTAATATTGATACAGTCAAGTTCTGATACACACATATCCTAGACCTAACTTCCCTACTTGTTTCTTATAGACCCCAGTTCCTGTGCTTAAAAAAAAGTTTATTGAAGTTTTTCACATTTTACAATCTTAATAGGTTAGTTCATATACATGCAAATCAGCTTTCACAATACATATTGTCAACCATAGATCGACCTTTAATATTGTCATCCATGTGAGTATCGAAATCAATACTTTTCATGCTGTAGCAGTTTTAAAAAAAGGGGTTCCAAACTCTGTTCATCATGACAATTGGCATAGGACATAATTACTTTGAACAAAACAGCTCCACTTTACTACAGCACGCACATTGTGCAGAAATCAACCATGCAGTATCTCTGACATTGTCTTTGCCTATACATCTCATCCCTGTTACTTGCCTACCTCAGCCCTGTTACCCACTTTACGTAGGCCTGTATTCCCCAAGAGACCAAGACACCATATCCAGCTATTGGCTGCACATTCCAACCCTTTTATTTGCATATCTTAGTCACGTGACCTCTGTATTTCTGCATTTCATCCCCAATATTCATATAAACTAGGTCTACACCTGTACTTCAGCTCCAATTTACATAACTACAAAGTCTGCACCTGAACCCAATTAGTTAACTAAGCCATCTCTAAATGTGCCAAAGCCTGAATACTCATGAACTGTACAACCAGGACTACCCCTGTACCTCAACCCCAGTACGCCTACAAACCAGGTCTACACTTTTGACTGAGTCCCACAACTAATATAAACCAGGTCTACACCTGCATATCTCAGCCCAAATACCAATACCAACCACATTTACAACTGTGGCTATGTCCCAATAATCTCCTAAACCAGGCCTACCCTTGTGCAAGAGACACTAAACAAACTCATTGACACTAATTTAGTTTATGGGTCAATACAAAATATGACATTTTACAGTCAAACTCACTGATTTAAACATAATAAAGGCTAATGGATGATGGTAAAATCATCTGAGTCTTAGCTATGGCATGTACCCAGGATTACAGGATTTAAGTGCAGATGAAAATGTGCAAGTGATGCATAGCAACTGCTAGTAACTAGAGCAACACTTTACAGTTAAGTAACAAGAATAATGGCTGGGTCAGGTATGTATTTGTACTACTAAGTTGTTTCATATAATGATATTTTGATGATAATTAAGGTCAGCAGGACTTTTACCTTGTGTTTAAGAATTAAAGGTCGTAAAACAAACTATTTCACAAACAAATTGTTCTTCTCTCTACAGGTCCCAGAAAATGGTGTTTGGCATCCGGAAGCGTATCCATGACCACCTGGTGGAGCGAAGAATCTGCAGAACCCGGCTGGTGACCAAATATGGGCGCTGCAACATTGAATTCGGCAACGTGAAGTACGGCAACCATTTTGCCTTCCTCTTGGACTTCTGGACGACCTTCGTAGAGTTCCGCTGGCGCTTTGTCCTCTTCTTCTTCATCGCCTCCTTCACCCTGAGCTGGTTCATATTTGGACTGCTGTGGTTCTGGATCGCCCGGAACAACGGGGACCTGACGTGGCAGAACCCCTCGAAAGGCCACATCCCCTGTGTGGACAACGTCTACAATCTCATTACAGCATTCCTCTTCTCCCTGGAGACACAGACCAGCATCGGTTACGGTGGACGTGCCATCACCCCTTTCTGTTCTGGTGCTGTAACCCTCATCATTATCCAGTACCTCATAGGTAACATCATCAACTGCTTCATGTGTGGAGTCATCCTGGCCAAGATCTCCATCCCTAAGAAAAGGGCCAAGACCATCACATTCAGTGAGATGGCTGTCATCTGTCCTAAGAAGGACTTCCTTTGCCTCATGATAAGAGTGGCCAACTTGCGCAAGACCCTGATGATCGGGAGCCAGATCTACGGCAAGCTGTTGAGGACAACCATCAAACCCGACGGGGAGACAATCATCATGGACCAGGTGAACATTGAGTTCGTGGTGGACGCTGGGAAGGACAACCTCTTTTTTGTGTGCCCTCTCACACTCTACCATGTGATTGACAATACTAGCCCTTTCTTTGAGATGGCAGTAGACACACTCCATAAGCAAGAGTTTGAGCTGGTGGTCTTTCTGGACGGCACAACCGAGTCCACCAACTCAGCCTGCCAGGTCAGGACTTCCTTCATCCCTCAGGAAATCATGTGGGGTTACAACTTCCTGCCCATCATCTCCCGCAACAAAGAGGGCAAGTACAGAGTGAACTTCTCCAACTTCTCCAAGGTAGTACCCGTGGCTACTGCACACTGTGCCTACTGCTTCCACAACATGAAGGGACACCACCTCCACACCATTGACGGAATTGACAACGGGGAATTTGAAGTGATTGATAACTTAGAACAACCTAATATGACCAAGATGTGAGCTTTTGGAGAGAATATGTGGAATAGAAGCCAGTTATAGGTTGTACTCTTAGAAGAAAAGGGTTCCAACAGGGTTCTTCAGCTATGCCCATAGGATAGCCCTTTTGTTTCAACACTGTAAAAAAAAAAAAAATCTGAACAAACCTGATTTTCCTGCATTCATACTTTAAAATTGTATTATTTAATTTTAAGTAGGATTTACTGTACAGTCAAAAGTTTTGACACACCTACTCATTCAAGGGTTTTAGTCTTTATTTGTACAATTTTATACATTGTAGAATAAGACATCAAAACTATGAAATATGAAATAACACATATAGAATCAAGTAGTATACAAAAACGTGTTAAATAAATAAATAAAATATATAGTTGAGATTCTTCAAAATAGCCACCCATTGTCTTGATGACAGCTTTGCACACTCTTGGCATTCTCTCAACCATGAAGGGACCTGGAATGTCACGTGGAGTGCATTTCAATTAACAGGTGTTCCTTGTTAAAAGTTAATTTGTGGAATGTCTTTCCTTCTTATTAATGTGTTTGAACCAATCAGTTGTGTGACCAGGTGGGGGGGGGGGGGGGTATACAGAAGATAACCCTATTTGGTAAAATACCATGTCCATATTATGGTACGAACAGCTCAAATAAGCAAAGATAAATGACAGTCCATCATTACTTTAAGACATGAAGTTCAGTCAATACGTACAATTTCAAGAACTTTTGAAGTTTCTTCAAGTGCAGTGGCAAAAACCATCAAGTGCTATGATGAAAGTGGCTCTCATGAGGACCGCCAAAGGAAAGGAATACCCAGCATTATCTCTGCTGCAGAGGACACCTTATGACATCAGTGGAACAGCCACTTTACAATAGTGCATCTAAATATTTTAAGGGGGGGGTGAGAAGGATTACTTTATCCTATCCTAGGTATTCCTTAAAGAGGTGGGGTTTCAGGTGTCTCCGGAAGGTGGTGATTGACTCCGCTGTCCTGGCGTCGTGAGGAGTTTGTTCCACCATTGGGGAGCCAGAGCAGCGAACAGTTTTGACTGGGCTGAGCGGGAACTGTACTTCCTCAGTGGTAGGGAGGCGAGCAGGCCAGAGGTGGATGAACGCAGTGCCCTTGTTTGGGTGTAGGGCCTGATCAGAGCCTGGAGGTACTGAGGTGCCGTTCCCCTCACAGCTCCGTAGGCAAGCACCATGGTCTTGTAGCGGATGCGAGCTTCAACTGGAAGCCAGTGGAGAGAGCGGAGGAGCGGGGTGACGTGAGAGAACTTGGGAAGGTTGAACACCAGACGGGCTGCGGCGTTCTGGATGAGTTGTAGGGGTTTAATGGCACAGGCAGGGAGCCCAGCCAACAGCGAGTTGCAGTAATCCAGACGGGAGATGACAAGTGCCTGGATTAGGACCTGCGCCGCTTCCTGTGTGAGGCAGGGTCGTACTCTGCGGATGTTGTAGAGCATGAACCTACAGGAACGGGCCACCGCCTTGATGTTAGTTGAGAACGACAGGGTGTTGTCCAGGATCACGCCAAGGTTCTTAGCGCTCTGGGAGGAGGACACAATGGAGTTGTCAACCGTGATGGCGAGATCATGGAGCGGGCAGTCCTTCCCGGGAGGAAGAGCAGCTCCGTCTTGCCGAGTTCAGCTTGAGGTGGTGATCCGTCATCCACACTGATATGTCTGCCAGACATGCAGAGATGCGATTCGCCACCTGGTCATCAGAAGGGGAAAGGAGAAGATTAATTGTGTGTCGTCTGCATAGCAATGATAGGAGAGACCATGTGAGGTTATGACAGAGCCAAGTGACTTGGTGTATAGCGAGAATAGGAGAGGGCCTAGAACAGAGCCCTGGGGGACACCAGTGGTGAGAGCGCGTGGTGAGGAGACAGATTCTCGCCACGCCACCTGGTAGGAGCGACCTGTCAGGTAGGACGCAATCAAGCGTGGGCCGCGCCGGAGATGCCCAACTCGGAGAGGTGGAGAGGAGGATCTGAGATGAGAGCAGAGGAGAGAGAGTTAGCTTTAGCGGTGCGGAGCGCCTCCGTGATACAGAGAAGAGCAGTCTCAGTTGAATGACTAGTCTTGAAACCTGACTGATTTGGATCGAGAAGGTCATTCAGAGAGATAGCGGGAGAGCTGACCAAGGACGGCACGTTCAAGAGTTTTGGAGAGAAAAGAAAGAAGGGATACTGGTCTGTAGTTGTTGACATCGGAGGGATCGAGTGTAGGTTTTTTCAGAAGGGGTGCAACTCTCGCTCTCTTGAAGACGGAAGGGACGTAGCCAGCGGTCAGGGATAAGTTGATGAGCGAGGTGAGGTAAGGGAGAAGGTCTCCGGAAATGGTCTGGAGAAGAGAGGAGGGGATAGGGTCAAGCGGGCAGGTTGGTTCCAACCGCTATGTACGCCATCCCATCTGGTTTGCTTTTCATTTGTTTTTCCATGGACAATGACCCAACACACCTCCAGGCTGTGTAAAGGTTATTTGACCAAGAAGATGGCCTCCACAATCACCTGACCTCAACCCAATTGAGATGGTTTGGGATGAGTTGGATCGCATTGTGAAGGAAAAGCAACCAACAAGTGCTCAGCATATGTGGAAACTCCTTTAAGACTGTTAGAAAAGCAGTCCTGTTGAAGCTGGTTGAGAGAATGCCAAGAGTGTGCAAAGCTGTCATCAAGACAAAGGATGGCTACTTTGAAGAATCTCAAATATAACATTTATTTTGATTTGTATAACACTTTCTTGGTTACTACATGATCATTCTATAATGTAGAAAATAGTCCAAATAAAGAAAAACCTTGAATGAGTATGTGTGTCCAAACTTTTGACTGGTACTGTACTTATTAAGTGCTGACTAGTTTAGACTGTTTGGCTTTTTTTTAGAAGCTTGGTTTTATTTGTCTTGAGTTATCTTACATAGTTATTACATCTTAGTATAAGGAATTCTACAAGTTAAATGAGACACATTCCTGAGAGAACAGCTTTTTATAATAATAAGCTGGGATCTACCAATGACTGGTATTTGAAGATACTGTATTTAGACTTGTTTTAAAAATCAGACTTGAAGGGACTATCAAACTAATATTTGTATTAAAAACATTTACAATCTAGATATGACTCAAATTGCTTTTATTCAATATACCAAGGCAGGGGAAACAAACTCCTAAACCTGGCATTGTGAGTGCCTTGCTTTACCAACTGAGCTGCTGCAGGACCACATTGGATCACCTATTCAACTCTGTGGGGATGTCTTTCAAGGGCAAGGACATCCCCAAGATAAAACGTCACTGGAACATGCATGCTGCTTTTGAAAGTGAGTGAGTAATAGGACGTGAAAACTATAACACATTTTTAAAAGGAAAATGTAAAACAATTTTTTAAAATGAGGCTATATGCAATGAGTACCGGTACACAGAGTCAATATTCTGGGGTTCAAGGTAGTTGAGGTGATTGAGGTCATATGTACAGGGTGTTACATGTGAATTGTTGTGGGTCCAGGGTGTCTGGGATGATAGTGTGGATGTGAGCCATGACCAGCCTTCAAATCATTTCATGGCTACAGATGTGAGTGCTGTGCGTCCTTTAGACAGGTTATCTTGGCATTCTTGGGCACAGGGACTATGGTGGTCTGCTTGAAACATGTAGGTATTACAGACTTGGTCAGGGAGAGGTTGAAAATGTCTGGTCAGTGCATGCGCTGAGTACATGTCTGGTAAACCGTCTGTCTAAATTACATCGGCTATGGAGAGCGTGATCACACAATTGCCCGGAACAGCTGCTGCGCTCATGCATGGTTCAGGTTTTGCTTGCTTAGAAGCGAGCATAGAAGGCATTTAGCTCGTCTGATAGGCACTGGGAAACACGCGGCTGGGCTTTTCTTTTGTAAACCGTGATAAGTTTGCAAGCAATGCCACATCTGACGATTTGAT
Organism: Oncorhynchus gorbuscha; assembly: GCF_021184085.1. Classification (NCBI taxonomy): domain Eukaryota; kingdom Metazoa; phylum Chordata; class Actinopteri; order Salmoniformes; family Salmonidae; genus Oncorhynchus; species Oncorhynchus gorbuscha. Next base: position 20,492,748 of record NC_060185.1, read on the forward strand.
CTTAGTCCTGTATTGAAGCTTTACCTGTTTGATGGTTCTTCGGTGGGCATAGCGGGATTTCTTATAAGCGTCCGGAGTAGTGTTCCACTCCTTGAAAGAGGCAGCTCAAGGCTTTAGCTCAGTGCTGATGTTGCCTGTAGTCCGTGGCTTCCGGTTGGGATATCTATGGTCACTGTGGGGGTGATGCACTTATTAATGTCTGATATGGTAAACTCCTCAATACCATCGGATGAATCCCAGAACATATTCCAGCCTGTTTTAGTGAAGCAGTCCTATAGCTTAGCATCTGCTTCATCAGACCACTTCCGTATTGAGTTTTTGCTTGTAAGCACTAGAAGTTGATATAGAGTTGTACAGGTGACATGCTGGTAGAAATTAGGTAAAAATGATTTAAGTTTTCCTGCATTAAAGTCACCTGCCACTAGGAGTGCTGCCTCTGAGTGCGTTTTTTTTTTTGCTTGCTTATGGCCCTATTCACCTCGTTGAGTGCGGTCTTAGCGAAAGCATCAGTTTGTGGTGGTAAATAGATAACTACTTAAATTATAGATTTAAACTCGTGGTAAATATTGTGGTCTACAATTTCTCATGAGGCATTCTGACTCACACGAGCAAAACATTGAGCCTTCCTTAATAGTAGAGATTGCGCACCAGCTGTTGTTCACAAGAGACACCTGAGCTTGTATAACAAAACAGCTACATTTCTATTTTCCTTGTTCAGCCACGACTCAGTGAAACATAGGGTATTACAGTTCATCAGATCAAGTTGATAGGATAGTCTCAAACAGAGCTCATGCAGTTCATGCTCCAGTGATTGCATGTTCACCAATAGAACGGAGGGTAGAGGCAGTTTATCCACTCCCCGACATAGTCTCTTCAGGTATCCCGCACGCTGGCCTCTATAACGCCGCCTCCACTGAGTGTCAGGGATTTGGGACTGGTACGGAATAAGCTGTACGTCCTTCGCCTCTGATTCATTGAAGTAGAAATCCTCATCTAAATTGAGGTTAGTAATTGCTGTTCTGATGTCCAGAAGCTGTTCTCGGGAATAGGAAATGATGACAGCAACATTATGGATGAAAAAAAGTTCAGATCTGTGCAAAACAATATACACTACCGTTTGGGGTCACTTAGAAATGTTCTTGTTTTTTAAAGAAAATCACATTTTCTGTTCATTAAAATAACATAAAATTGATCAGAAATACAGTGTGGACATTGTTAATGTTGTAAATGACTATTGTAGCTGGAAATGTCAGATTTTTTATGGAATATCTACATAGGCGTATATCAGCACCCATCACTGATGTGTCCATTGGCACATTGTGTTAGCTAATCCAAATGTATCATTTTAAAAGGCTAATTGATCTTTAGAAAACCCTTCTGCAATTATGTTAGCACAGCTGAAAACTGTAGTCCTGATTAAAGAAGCAATTAAACTGGCCTTTAGACTATTTGAGTATGTGGAGCATCAGCAATTGTCGGTTCGATTACATGCTCATAATGGCCAGAAACAAAGACCTTTCTTCTAAAACTCGTAAATATATTCTTGTTCTGAGAAATGAAGTCTATTACATGCAAGAAATTGAAACTGAAGATCTTGTATAACGCTGTGTACTACTCCCTTCACAGAACAGTGCTCCTCTCAGTCCTCCAAACAGAAGTGCTGAAAGACAGAATCCTTGATGGAGACACCACCATGTCCTATAAAAGTTTGGACAATAGACTAACACTCCTCCACCCTAACGCTTCCTACATCCTGTCCCCATCCACTCCCCTTAAGCCCTAACCCTTCCAGTAGCCTGTACCCATCCACTCCCAATAAGCTCTAACCCTTCCTACTGCCTGTCCCCATTCACTCACTACCAATTCACCTTAGCCATAACCCACCATACAGCCTGTGCCCATCCACTCCCTTCCGGTTTCCTTTAAAAACGTGTAAAATAAATAAAATAATTCCTGAACTTTCTTATAAAACATCACTTTTTTTTATTCGTAAAAATCCAAATAACTTCACCGATCTTCATTGTAAAGGGTTTAAGCACTGTTTCCCATGCTTTTTCAATGACCCATGAACAATTAATGAACATGCTGTCATGACACCCACTGGAGATGGCTCCCCTGCCTGTTCGGGCGGCGCTCGGCGGTCGACGTCGCCAGTCTACTAGCTGCCACAGATCCTCTTTTCCTTTTCTGTGTGTTACATCTTATTGGTTGCACCCATCACTTATTTTGTTTTGATTCAGGACTATTTAAGCCTGTTAGGCCCGCCTGTTTTTGTGCAGGCTTGTTTTCTGTTAGTCGAGGTTGTGGCGTGTAGTGTTCCTGTCTGTTTGTGCCTTGTGTTGGGTTGGATATTTTTTGATTATTCGCCTGTTGTTTGGGAAGTTAATATTGGAGGCCATAATAAAGTCCGGTTTCCCCATTATCCTCTGCTCTATGCACTTGACTCCACACCCACCACTCCAGGCTCTGTGACACATGCACCTGAGAAACGGTCGTTAAGACACTAACAGCTTACAGACGGTAGGCAATTAAGGTCACAGTTATGAAAACTTAGGAAACTAAAGAGGTCTTTCTACTGACTCTGACCAACACCAAAAGAAAGATGCCAAGGGTCCCTGATCGTCAGCGTGAACATGCCTTAGGCATGCTGCAAAGAGGCACGAGGACCGCAAATGTCCGTACTGTGAGACGCCTAAAACAGCGATACAGGGAGACGGGACGGACAGCTGATTGTCCTCGCAGTGTCAGACCACGTGTAACAACACCTGCACAGGATCGGTACATCCTAACATCCCACCTTTGGGACAGGTACAGGATGGCAACAACAGTTACCTGAGTTACACCAGGAACGCACAATCCCTCCATCAGTGCTCAGACTGTCTGCAATAAGCTGAGAGAGGCTGGACTGAGGGCTTGTAGGCCTGTTGTAAGGTAGGTCTTCACCAGACATCACCGGCAACAATGTCACCTATGGGCACAAACGATCGATTTGGAGGTGAGGGTCCGTCGTGGTCTGGGGCGGTGTGTCACAGCATCATCGGACTGAGCTTGTTGTCAATGCAGGCTATCTCAACGCTGTGTTAAAGGGAAGACATTCTCCTCGCTCATGTGGTACCCTTCCTGCAGGCTCATCGTGACATGACCCTCCAGCATGACAATGCCACCAGCCATACTGCTCATTCTGTGCGTGATTTCCTGCAAGACAGGAATGTCAGTGTTCTGTCACGGCCAGTGAAGAGCCCAGATCTCAATCCCATTGAGCACATATGGGAACTGTTGGATCAGAGGGTGAGGGATAGGGCCTATCCCCCGAGAAATGTCCGGGAACTTGCAGGTTTTTATTTTTATTAAAAAAATATTTCACCTTTATTTAACCAGGTAGGCCAGTTGAGAACAAGTTCTCATTTCCACTGTGACCTGGCCAAGATAAAGCATAGCAGCTCGACATATACAACAACACAAAGTTACACATGGAATAAACAAAACATACAGTCAGTAATACAGTAGAAAAAAAGAGAAAACAAGTTTATATACAGTGTGTGCAAATGAGGTAAGATAAGGGAGTTAAGGCAATAAATAGGACATGGTGGCGAAGTAACTACAATATAGCAATTAAACACTGGAATGGTAAATGTGCAGAAGATGAATGTGCAAGTAGAGATACTGGGGTCCAAAGGAGCAAGATTTTAAAAAATACACTATGGGGATGAAATAGTTGGATGGGCTATTTACAGATTGGCTATGTACAGGTGCAGTGATCTGTGAGCTGCTCTGAGCTGGTGCTTAAAGCTAGTGAGGGAGATATGAGTCTCCAGCTTCAGTGATTCTTGCAGTTTGTTCCAGTCATTGGCAGCAGAGAACTGGAAGGGGAGGTGGCCAAAGGAAGAATTGGCTTTGGGGGTGACCAGTGAGATATACCTGCTGGAGCGCATGCTACGGGTGGGTGCTAATATGGTGACAAGTGAGCTGAGGTAAGGCGGGGCTTTACCTAGCAGAGACTTGTAGATGACCTGGAGCCAGTGGGTTTGGCGACGAGAGTGAAGCAAGGGCCAGCCAACGAGAGCGTACAGGTCCCAGTGGTGGGTAGTATATGGGGCTCTGGTGACAAAACGGATGGCACTGTGATAAACTGCATCTGCATTTGTTGAGTAGAGTGTTAGAGGCTATTTTGTAAATGACATCGTCAATGTCAAGGATCGGTAGGATAGTCAGTCTTACGAGGATATGTTTGGCAGCATGAGAGAAAGATGCTTTGTGCGAAATAGGACACCAATTCTAGTTTTAATTTTGGATTGGAGATGCTTAATGTGAGTCTGGAAAGAGAGTTTACAGTCTAACCAGACACCTCTGTATTTGTAGTTATCCACATATTCTAAGTCAAAGCCATCCAGAGTAGTGATGCTGGACGGGCGGGCAGTGATCGGTTGAAGAGCATGCATTTCGTTTTACTTGTATTGAAGAGCAGTTGGAGGCCACGGAAGGGGAGTTGTATGGCATTGAAGCTCGTCTGGAGGTTAGTTAACACAGTGTCCAACGAAAGGCCAGAAGTATACAGAGTGGTGTCGTCTGCGTAGAGGTGGATCAGGGAATCACCAGCAGCAAGAGCGACATCATTGATGTATACAGAGAAGAGAGTCGGCACCCTGAGTTTGGGTCTAGAGTGTCTCCCCCTTTCCAATCTTTGGGAAGAGAGGTTGAACAGGCTACTAGCTAATAGGGATTGCAACAATTTTGGCAGATAATTTTAGAAGGAGAGGGTCCAGATTGTCTAGCCCTGCTTGATTTGTAGGGGTCCAGACTTTGCAGCACTTTCAGAACATCTGCTATCTGGATATGAGTGATGGCTAAATCGGGGAGGCTTGGGCGAGTTACTGTGGGGAGTTAAGTTTGCTGAAAATAAACACAGTTGACAGTGAGAGGACATTTCTTTTTTGCTGAGTTTATCTTTCAGATATACAGTACCAGTCAAAGGTTGAGACACACCTACTCATTCAAGTTCTTTTAAATATTTTCTACATTGTAGAATAGTGGAGATATCAAAACTATGAAATAACACATATGGAATCAAGTAGTAACCAAAGAAGTGCTAAACAAATCCAAATATATTTTATATTTGAGATTCTTCAAAGTAGCCACCCTTTGTCTTGATGACAGCTTTGCACACTCTTGGCATTCTCTCAACTAGCTTCATGAGGTAGTATCGCGGCTCAGGCTAAGACCCAGATGCAGACACAGGAGGCAGATGTACGTGTCTCCGAGATTATTACAGTACAAGGGGCAGGCAATCGGTAGGTCAAGGCAGGCAAAGAGTCGTAATCCAAATCAGAATCAGACAGGTACAGGACGGCAGGCAGGATCAGGGTCAGGACAGGCAGAAAGGTCAGAACTGGGAAGATTAGAAAAAGCAAAAACTAGAGCACAGGAACACGATGGTAGGACTTGACGGGCCAAGACGAACTGGCAACAGACAAACAGAAAATGCAGGGATACAGTGCCTTGCGAAAGTATTTGGCCCCCTTGAACTTTGCAACCTTTTGCCACATTTCAGGCTTCAAACATAAAGATATAAAACTGTATTTTTTGTGAAGAATCAACAACAAGTGGGACACAATCATGAAGTGGAACAACATTTATTGGATATTTCAAACTTTTTTAACAAATCAAAAACTGAAAAATTGGGCGTGCAAAATTATTCAGCCCCCTTAAGTTAATACTTTGTAGCGCCACCTTTTGCTGCGATTACAGCTGTAAGTCACTTGGGGTATGTCTCTATCAGTTTTGCACATCGAGAGACTGACATTTTTTCCCATTCCTCCTTGCAAAACAGCTCGAGCTCAGTGAGGTTGGATGGAGAGCATTTGTGAACAGCAGTTTTCAGTTCTTTCCACAGATTCTCGATTGGATTCAGGTCTGGACTTTGACTTGGCCATTCTGACACCTCGATATGTTTATTTTTGAACCATTCCATTGTAGATTTTGCTTTATGTTTTGGATCATTGTCTTCTTGGAAGACAAATCTCCGTCCCAGTCTCAGGTCTTTTGCAGACTCCATCAGGTTTTCTTCCAGAATGGTCCTGTATTTGGCTCCATCCATCTTCCCATCAATTTTAACCATCTTCCCTGTCCCTGCTGAAGAAAAGCAGGCCCAAACCATGATGCTGCCACCACCATGTTTGACAGTGGGGATGGTGTGTTCAGGGTGATGAGCTGTGTTGCTTTTACGCCGAACATAACGTTTTGCATTGTTGCCAAAAAGTTCCATTTTGGTTTCATCTGACCAGAGCACCTTCTTCCACATGTTTGGTGTGTCTCCCAGGTGGCTTGTGGCAAACTTCAAACGACACTTTTTATGGATATCTTTATGAAATGGCTTTCTTCTTGCCACTCTTCCATAAAGGCCAGATTTGTGCAATATACGACTCATTGTTGTCCTATGGACAGAGTCTTCCACCTCAGCTGTAGATCTCTGCAGTTCATCCAGAGTGATCATGGGCCTCTGGCTGCATCTCTGATCAGTCTTCTCATTGTATGAGCTGAAAGTTTAGAGGGACGGCCAGGTCTTGGTAGATTTGCAGTGGTCTGATACTCCTTCCATTTCAATATTATCGCTTGCACAGTGCTCCTTGGGATGTTTAAAGCTTGGGAAATCTTTTTTGTATCCAAATCCGGCTATAAACTTCTTCACAACAGTATCTCGGACCTGCCTGGTGTGTTCCTTGTTCTTCATGATGCTCTCTGCGCTTTTAACGGACCTCTGAGACTGTCACAGTGCAGGTGCATTTATACGGAGACTTGATTACACACAGGTGGATTGTATTTATCATCATTAGTCATTTAGGTCAACATTGGATCATTCAGAGATCCTCACTGAACTTCTGGAGAGAGTTTGCTGCACTGAAAGTAAAGGGGCTGAATAATTTTGCACGCCCAATTTTTCAGTTTTGATTTTTTTTTTAAGTTTGAAATATCCAATAAATGTCATTCCACTTCATGATTGTGTCCCACTTGTTGTTGATTCTTCACATAAAAATACAGTTTTATATCTTTATGTTTGAAGCCTGAAATGTGGCAAAAGGTCGCAAAGTTCAAGGGGGCCGAATACTTTCGCAAGGCACTGTAAATACACATGAGGTAATGGGAGACATTTGGTGGGGGTTGGAGACAATCACAAGACAGATGAAACACATCAGGGTGTGACAGTAGTCACCTGAAATGCATTTGAATTAACAGGTGTCCCATGTTAAAAGTGAATTTGTGGAATGTCTTTCCTTCTTAATGCATTTGAGCCAATAAGTTGTGATGTGACAAGGTAGGGGGGTGTATACAGAAGATTACCCTATTTGGTAAAAGACCCAGTCCATATTATGGTAAGAAATGCTCAAATAAGCAAAGATAAATGACAGTCCATCATTACTTTAAGACATGAAGGTCAGTCAATCCGGAAAATCTCAAGAACTGTTAAAGTTTCTTCAAGTTCAGTGGCAAAAACCATCAAGTGCTATGATGAAACTGGCTCTCATGAGGAGCGCTACAGGAAAGGAAAACACAGAATTACCTCTGCTGCAGAGGATAAGATCATTAGAGTTAACTGCACTTCAGATTGCAGCCCAAATAAATGCTTCACAGAGTTCAAGTAACAGACACATCTCAACATCAACTGTTCAGAGAAGACTGCGTGAATCAAGGCCTTAATGGCCAAATTGCTGTGTAAGGGCTGTGTAAGGGCTATTTGACCAAGAAGGAGAATGATGGAGTGCTGCATCAGATGACCTGGCCTCCACAATAACCTGACCTCACCCGATTGTTATGGATTGGATGATTTGTACTGCAGAGTGAAGGAAAAGCAGCCAACAAGTGCTCAGCATATGTGGGATCTCCTTCAAGACTGTTGGAAAAAATTTCCTCATGAAGCTGGTTGAGAGAATGCCAGGTGTGCAAATATTTTGGTTACAACATGATTCCATATGTGTTATTTCATAGTTGTGATGTCTTCACTATTATTCTACAATATAGTAAATTAAGAAAATCCCTTGAATGAGTAGGTGTGTTCAAACTTTTGACTGGTTCTGTAGCTACATGTAAAATAAAAAAACGCATGTCATAGCGAATACACAACGCTAGGTTGCGCCAACGGACTATTGTCAATAATGCAATCTGTATGCCGGTAAAGTTACAATTAATTTGCCAAGTTACTAAAGGTAACATTCCATTAACACATCTTTTTAGGAAACTCCTAAAAGCTAAAGTTAATTAGTCTGTCACCCAACATGCAACACACTAATGTTAACAATGTCATTCACTAGCTTATTAGCTAGCTAATGTTGGCAAGCCTGGGTAGATAACTAGTAAGCTAGCTAACGAAAAAAGGCAGCTAACATTAGCTAGCCTCACTATATACAGATCAGTATGTGGACACCCCTTCGAATTAGTGGATTTAGCTATTTCAGCCACACTCATTGCTGACAGGTGTGTAAAATTCAGCACACAGCCATGCAATCTCCATAGGCAACATTGGCAGTAGAATGGCCTTACTGAAGAGCTCAGTGACTTTCAATATGGTAGCATTATAGGATGCCACCTTTCAAACAAGTCAGTTCATCAGATTTCTTCCCTGCTAGAGCTGCCCCGGTCAACTGTAAGTGCTGTTATTGTGAAGCTGAAACTTATAGAGGTACAACGGCTCAACCACGAAGTGGTAGGTCACACAAGCTCAAAGAAAGGGCCCGCCGAGTGCTGAAGTGTGTAGCGCATAAAAGTGATCTGTTGTCGGTTGGAACACTCACTGAGTTCCAAACTGCCTCTGGAAGCAACGTCAGCATTAGCTTTGCGCTTGAGCATTCCTCCCACCTAGCGAATAAAGGATATTTTAGTATTGACATTTTTCTCAGTTTCATCAAGCCGGCAATGTCACCCTGTAATGACAAATAAATACAATTAAAAAGGTCAGCTCAACAGAACCCAAACACAACTCCGGTGCCACCCCCATCCCCAGTCCTTCATCAACAAACAAAGAAGAGTTGTGACAGCAAACAAACATCCGAAAACATCAGAGCTGAATATTTTACATGGTGTCTCTCTCTCTCCCACACACACAGGCTCGTGCAAGCACGCACACACACTCATTCAGGCACACACACAAATACAGGCACTGACTCAATTGTACGTAAGATACAAATGTAGGATCTTAATGTTAGCCAGTTTGCTACAGCAGGAAAATAATCAAGCAGTAACAAGATATGTGAATTATTATGTGGATTAGAATTAACGGCCATTTTTGTAGGGGTTAATACATTTTTCATAAGGGAAAATCAAGTTTGAAATTTCAAAGTGGAAGTTACATAATTCAAAAGTATTTTTAAACCTTAAATACACACCAAGTTTTAAATGTCCTGTTAAAATTAAGTTTTCCTGCAACAGGGCGGACAAATTAAGATCCTACATCTGTAAGGGAGGTAATACTGAATACTTTACTGTAAACAGCAGAAACCATAAACACAGACCTGACATAATATACTATAACAAGAGGACAAAAGCCCCCTCCTCCCATACATGTACCTCCCATATTGGGAAGAAATCACAAATACCCTTCTAAGGCTCTTACATAACACTTCTAACACCACAACAACCCCCAGTAGCCATCTGACATTGTTAGCAATGGTACTGTAGGAACCTGGGTCGATGGGTTGTGTTATTATGGTAAACATCAGAGAAACCTACAAAGGATATTCTCCTTTTGTCACATCCTGACCGTAGTTCCTTTTTTATGTCTCTATTTTAGTTTTGGCAGAGCGTGAGTTGGGGTGGGCATTCTATGTTTTGTGTTATATGTTTTATATCTCTATGTGTTTGGCCTGGTATGGTTCCCAATCAGAGACAGCTGGCAATCGTTGTCTCTGATTGAGAACCATACTTAGGTAGCCTGTTTTCCTATTTTGAGTTGTGGGTGATTGTTTTCTGTTTTGTGTGTCTTCACCTTACAGAACTGTTTCGTTTTGTTCACTCTCTCTCTTTGTTGTTTTTTGGTTATTGCAGTGTTCAGTTTATTTATAAAAATTAACATGGACAATTACCACGCTGTACCTTGTTCCTCTCCTTCTTCCACCAATGACGACCGTTACAGAACTACCCACCAAAAAAGGACCAAGCAGCGTGGTAACCAGGAGCAGCGTGGAATGGACTCATGGACATTCCACACACATGGACAATACTTATTTTCCACCATAATTTACAAATAAATTCATAAAAAATCCTACAATGTGATTTTCTGGATTTTTTTTCTAATTTTGTCTGTCATAGTTGAAGTGTACCTGTGATGAAAATTACAGTCCTCTCTCATCTTTTTAAGTGGGATAACTTGCACAATTGGTAGCTGACTAAATACTTTTTGCCCCACTGTATATATATATAGAGAGAGAGAGAGTACCAGTCAAAAGTTTGGACACACCTACCTCATTCAAGGGTTTTTCTTTATGTTTTACTATTTTATACATTGTAGAATAATAGTGAATATATCCAAACTATGAAATAACACATATGGAATCATGTAATAACCAAAAAAGTGTTAAACAAATTAAAATATATTTTATATTTGAGATTCTTCAAAGTAGCCACCCTTTTCCTTGATGACAGCTTTGCACACCCTTGGCATTCTCTCAACCTTCACCTGGAAAGATTTTCCATCAGTCCAACTCATCGCAAACCATCTCAATTGGGATGAGGTCAGGTGATTGTGGAGGCCAGGTCATCTGATGCAGCACTCCATCACTCTCCATCTTGGTCAAAAATCCCTTACACAGCCTGGAGATGTGTTGGGTTATTGTCCTGTTCAAAAACACATTATAGTCCCATTAAGCGAAAAACAGGTGGGATGGCATTTCCTTGCAGAATGCTGTGGTAGCCATGCTGGTAAAGTGTACAATGAATTCAAAACAATCACATGTTCAAAACACCCCCTCACATCACACCTCCTCCTCCATGCTTCACGGTGGGAACCACAGATGCAGAGATCATCCGTTCACCTATTCTGCGTCTCACGAAGACATGGCGGTTGGAACCAAAAATCGCAAATTTGAACTCATCAGACCAAAGGACAGATTTCCACCGATCTAATGTCCATTGTTTCTTGGCCCAAGCAAGTCCCTTCTTCTTGTTGGCGTCCGTTAGGATTTCTTTGCAGCAATTCGACCATGAAGGCCTGATTCACACAGTCTCCTCTGGACAGTTGATGTTTTGAGATAGGTCTGTTAAGTGAACCCTGTAATGCATTTATTTGGGCTGCAATTTCTGAGGCTGGTAACTTTAATGAAGTTATACTCTGCAGCAGAGGTAACTCTGAGTCTTCTATTCCTGTGGCAATCCTCATGAGAGCCATTTTCATTATAGCGTTTGATGGTTTTTGCCACTGCACTTTTCCAGATTGACTGACCTTCAGATCTCAAAGTAATGATGGACTGTTTCTCTTTGCTTATTTGAGCTGTTCATGTCATAATAAGAACTTGGTCTTTTACCAAATAGGGCTATCTTTTTTATACCACCCCTACCTTGTCACAACACAACTGATTGGCTCAAACGCATTAAGAAGAAAAGACATTTCACAATTTCACTTTAACAAGGCCCACTTGTTAATTGAAAAGCATTCCAGGTCACTACCTCGTGAATCTGGTTGAGAGAATGCCAAGAGTGTGCAAAGCTGTCATCAAGGCAAAGGGTGGCTACTTTGAAGAATCTCAAATATAAAATATATTTTGATTTGTTTAACAATTTTTTGGTTACTTCATGATTCCATATACAGTATGTTATTTAATAGTTTTGATGTCTTCTCTATTATTCTACAAAAAATAATGAAAAACACTTTAATGAGTAGGTGTGTCCAAACTTTTGACTGGTACCGTAAGTTGTAATATGGCAATTTTTTCTGGCTTGGCTTCCCCGGTGACTTTGCCCACGCACAGCTACTGAATGTTTCTAATAGATGCACCATGCTGCCTTGATGACAGTATGACCAGGTGATGCAGATTATGAGACGTGCACTTGCTTGTCTCAATTAGGAAACTCTGACATTCTGTTTTTTCTTAAAGACAAAATAAAAATCTGATTTTGTTATGATGTGAATTGTTTTTGACCAGACAGAATGCTTTGTGTGTGGAACACTCCAGTATTTATGTCTCCCTCCACCCATCCATCACCCATGTCTATCTTCAGTCCTCCATCCATCCCTCCATCCATCCATCAGTCCACACAACCATTATTCCGGGTTTTGATCCATCTTCCATGACCTTCACACTCCTGTGTTTTTATTTATACTTAGACAGTTCTGTCTAATACAATAAAAATGTCTGATGACTGAAATACAAACGAACCTATAAGGTGTATATGGTCCACTGGTTACAACAAAATCCTGGCCTTCTTGGTTGTACACAATTCTATAATGTATATGAACATCGAAGAAAACAATCCCTGTTGAAAGAAAATAGAACCTCAGTTTTGGTACCTGATGATAATAAATGTGTAATCATGTTACATGGTATGGTAGAAAACACCTGATGATAATGCTGTAATAATAGGCCATCGTTATAAATACAAATATGTTCTTAACTTACTTGCCTAGTTAAATATGGGTTCATTTGAAAGACCTGATGATAATGCTGTAATAATGTTTCAGTATGGAAGACAATACATGATGATAATGCTGTAATAATGTTACAGTATTTTATAAAATACATAATGATAATTCTGAAATGCTGTTACAGTATGTTATAAAATACATAATGATAATTCTGTAATAATGTTACAGTATGTTATAAAATACATAATGATCATTCTGTAATACTGTTACAGTATGATAGAAAAGACCTGAGGATAATTATGTAATAATCAAATCAAAATTAAATCAAATGTATTTATATAGCCCTTCGTACATCAGCTGATTGTAACGTCGTTCTTCGTTTGTAGAAAGAGAGTCGGACCGAAATGCAGCGTGGTTGTTACTCATGACTTTAATGAAAAAAGCGACACATGAAATAACTATACAAATACAAAACAACAAACGGAACGTGAAACCTAATTACAGCCTATCTGGTGAAACTACACAGAGACAGGAATAATCACCCACGAAATACAAAGCGAAACCCAGGCTGCCTAAATACGGTTCCCCATCAGAGACAACAAGAATCACCTGACTCTGATTGAGAACCGCCTCAGGCAGCCAAGCCTATACTAGACACACCCCTAATCAACCACAAACCCAATGCCTACAAAAAACCCAATACGACAATACACTAAACCCATGTCACACCCTGGCCTGAACAAATAATTAAAGAAAACACAAAATACTAAGACCAAGGCGTGACAGAACCGCCCCCCCCCGGCCCCCCCCACCCCACCCCCCCACCCGTAAGGTGCGGACTCCCGGAAAGCCCAGCACTGAGAGGAAGCCCAGTACTGAGAGGAAGCCCAGTACTGAGAGGAATCCCAGTACTGAGATGAAGCTCAGGCAGGTAGTAGGCTCCGGTAGATCCTGGCTGGCTGGCGGATATGGAGGATTCTGGTTGACTATCAGATCTGGAAGATTCTGGTTGACTGGCAGATCTGGTAGAATCTGGTTGACTGGCAGATCTAGAAGATCATGGATGACTGGCAGATCTAACTGTTCTATGCAGACTGGCAGATCTAGCTGTTCTATGCAGACTGGCAGATCTGGAAGAGACTGGTTGACTGGCAGATCTGGAAGAATCTGGTTGACTGGCAGATCTAGAAGATCATGGCTGACTGGCGGATCTAGCTGCTCTATGCAGAATGACAGCTCCTTGCAGACTGACAGCTCTGACTGCTCCATGCAGGCTGACAGCACCCTGCAGACTGGCAGCTCCTTGCAGACTGACAGCTCCTTGCAGACTGGCAGCTCTTTGCAGACTGACAGCTCTGGCTGCTTTATGCAGACTGACAGCTCTGGCTGCTTCATACAGACTGACAGCTCTGACTGCTCCATGCAGGCTGACAGCACCCTGCAGACTGGCAGCTCCTTGCAGACTGACAGCTCCTTGCAGACTGACAGCTCCTTGCAGACTGGCAGCTCTTTGCAGACTGACAGCTCTGGTTGCTTCATGCAGACTGACAGCACCTTGCAGACTGACAGCTCCCTGCAGACTGGCAGCTCAGGCTGCTCCGAACAGGCAGGAGGCTCCGGCAGCGCTGTAGAGGAGGAAGGCTCTGATAGCGCTGAACAGGCGGGAGACTCCGACAGCGCAGGAGGGAAGGAAGGCTCTGGCTGTGCTGAACAGGCGAGGTGCACAGAAGGCCTGGTGCGTGGTGCTGGAACTGGTGCTACAGGATCGAGGACACGCACAGGAAGCCTGGTGCGGGGAGCTGCTACCGGAGGACTGGTGTGTGGAGGTGGCTCTGGATAGACCGGACCGTGCAGGCGCACTGGAGCTCTTGAGCACCGAGCCTACCCAACCTTACCTGGCTCGATGCCCACTCTAGCCCGGCCAATACGAAGGACTGGTATGAACTGCACCGGGCTATGCACCCGCACTGGAAACACTGTGCGCTCCATAGCATAACACGGTGTCTGCCCGGTCTCTCTAGCCCACCGGTAAGCACAGGGAGTTTGCGCAGGTCTCCTACCTGGCATAGCCATACTCCCTTTAAGCCCCCCCAATAATTCTTTTTGGGCTGCTTTTCAGGCTTCCATCCGCGTCGCCGTGCTGCCTCCTCATACCAGCGCCTCTCCGCTTTATCCGCCTCTAGTTCTTCCTTGGGACGGCGATATTCTCCAGGCTGAGCCCAGGGTCCTTTTCCGTCTAATATCTCCTCCCAAGTCCAGCAGTCCTTTGATCGCTGCTCCTCACAATTAACAGGGAGAGTAGGCTCAGGTCTGACTCCTGACTCTGCTACTCTCTCCCTGAGCCCTCACCCAATAAATATTTGGGGGTGACTTTCGGGTTTCGCTCTGCGCCGCCATGTCTTTCTTTTCGACTCCATTCTCCTATAGCCCTCTTCGACACTGCTCCAGCGAATCCCGGCCGCCCACCTGTCTATTTCTTCCCACGTCGTATACTCCAAGCCTCTGCTGTCCATAACGTCCTCCCTTCACTGCTCCAGCTGCCTGTTACCACGCCACTCGGTCTGTGTGTGGTGGGTGATTCTGTAACAGTGTTCTTCGTTTGTAGAAAGAGAGTCAGACCGAAATGCAGCGTGGTGGTTACTCATGACTTTAATGAAAAAAACGACACATGAAATAACTATACAAATACAAAACAACAAACGGAACGTGAAACCTAATTACAGCCTATCTGGTGAAACTACACAGAGACAGGAACAATCACCCACGAAATACAAAGCGAAACCCAGGCTGCCTAAATACGGTTCCCCATCAGAGACAACAAGAATCACCTGACTCTGATTGAGAACCACCTCAGGCAGCCAAGCCTATACTAGACACACCCCTAATCAACCACAATCCCAATGCCTACAAAAACCCCAATACGACAATACACTAAACCCATGTCACACCCTGGCCTGAACAAATAATTAAAGAAAACACAAAATACTAAGACCAAGGCGTGACACTGATATCTCAAAGTGCTGTACAGAAACCCAGCCTAAAACCCCAAACAGCAAGCAATGCAGGTGTAGAAGCACGGTGGCTCGGAAAAACTCCCTAGAAAGGCCAAAACCTAGGAAGAAACCTAGAGAGGAACCAGGCTATGTGGGGTGGCCAGTCCTCTTCTAGCTGTGCCCGGTGGAGAACATAACAGAACATGGCCAAGATGTTCAAATGTTCATAAATGACCAGCATGGTCCAATAATAATAAGGCAGAACAGTTGAAACTGGAGCAGCAGCATGGCCAGGTGGACTGGGGACAGCAAGGAGTCATCATGTCAGGTAGTCCTGAGGCATGGTCCTAGGGCTCAGGTCCTCCGAGAGAGAGAAAGAAAGAGAGAAAGAGAGAATTAAAGAGAGCACACTTAAATTCACACAGGACACCGAATAAGACAGGAGAAGTACTCCAGATATAACAAACTGTTACAGTATGTTACAGTATGTTATAAAAGACCTGATGATAATTCTGTAATACTGTTACAGTATGTTATAAAATACATAACGATAATTCTGTAATTCTGTTACAGTATGTTATAAAATACATAATGATAATTCTGTAATACTGTTACAGTATGTTATAAAATACATAATGATAATTCTGTAATAATGTTACAGTATGATAGAAAAGACCTGATGATAATTCTGTAATACTGTTACAGTATGATAGAAAAGACCTGATGATAATTCTGTAATAATGTTACAGTTTGATAGAAAAGACCTGATTATAATGCTGTAATAATGTTACAGTATCATAGAAAAGACCTGATGATAATACTGGACTACAGGTAAAGGTGGGCTGAACAGGCCCCCATTAACATCGACGAGGCTGTAGTGAAGCAGGTTGAGAGTTTCAAGTTCCTCGGTGTCCACATAACCAACGAACTATCATGGTCCAAACACACCAATACAGTCGAGAAGAGGAAACGACAACACCTTTTCCCCCTCAGGAGACTGAAAAGATTTGGCATGGGTCCCCAGATCCTCAAAAAGTTATACAGCTGCACCATCGACAGCATTCTGACCGGTTGCATCACCGCCTGGTATGGCAACTGCTCAGCCTCCGACCGCAAGGCACTACAGAGGGTAGTGCACCAGGCGGTGTCAGAGGAAGACCCTAAAAATTGTAAAAGACTCCAGCTACCCTACTCATAGACTGTTCTCTCTGCTACCGCACGGCAAGCAGTACCGGAGTGCCAAGTCTAGGTCTAAGAGGACACTAAACAGCTTTCACCATGCCATAAGACTCCTGAACATCTAATCAAATGGCTACTCAGACTATCTGCATTGCGCCCCCCCATCTCAGTCTGTAATGATATAGCTCAGTCTGTAATGGTATATCTTAATCTATAATATTATATCTCAGTCTGTAATGGTAAATCTCAGTCTGTAATGGTAAATCTCAGTCTGTAATGGTATATCTCAGGCTGTAATGGTATAACTCAGGCTGTAATGGTATATCTCAGGCTGTAATGGCATATCTGAGTCTGTAATGGTATAGCTCAAACTGTAATGTTATTTCTCAGTCTGTAATGGTATAGCTCAATCTGTAATGGTATAACTCGGGTCTGTGAAACTGTGGTGATGTCAGTACTACTGACTCAGTAGTGTAGTCTGGGAGTGGCTTAGTCCTATATCCTGTGGAGGAGATGTAGTGAGCCTATCTGTCAGTAGCTGTCTGGTATCCTGCCTCCTGTCTGTCAGTAGCTGCCTGGTATCCTGCCTCCTGTCTGTCTGTAGCTGACTGGTATCCTGCCTCATGTCTTTCAGTAGCTACCTGGTATCCTGCCTCCTGTCTGTCAGTAGCTACCTGATATACTGTCTGTCAGTAGCTGCCTGGTATCCTTCCTCCTGTCTGTCAGTAGCTGCCTGGTATCCTTCCCCCTGTCTGTCAGTAGCTGCCTGGTATCCTGCCTCCTGTCTGTCAGTAGCTGCCTGGTATCCTTCCTCCTGTCTGTCAGTAGCTGCCTGGTATCCTGCCCCTTGTCTGTCAGTAGCTGCCTGGTATCCTGCCTCCTGTCTGTCAGTAGCTGCCTGGTATCCTGCCTCTTGTCTGTCAGTAGCTGCCTGGTATCCTGCCTCCTGTCTGTCAGTAGCTGCCTGGTATCCTTCCTCCTGTCTGTCAGTAGCTGCCTGGTATCCTGCCTCTTGTCTGTCAGTAGCTGCCTGGTATCCTGCCTCCAGTCTGTCAGTAGCTGCCTGGTATCCTGCCTCCTGTCTGTCAGTAGCTGCCTGGTATCCTTCCTCCTGTCTGTCAGTAGCTGCCTGGTATCCTGCCTCCTGTCTGTCAGTAGCTGCCTGGTATCCTGCCTCCAGTCTGTCAGTAGCTGCCTGGTATCCTGCCTCCTGTCTGTCAGTAGCTGCCTGGTATCCTTCCTCCTGTCTGTCAGTAGCTGCCTGGTATCCTGCCTCCTGTCTGTCAGTAGCTGCCTGGTATCCTGCCTCCTGTCTGTCAGTAGCTGCCTGGCATCCTGCCTCCTGTCTGTCAGTAGCTGCCTGGTATCCTGCCTCCTGTCTGTCAGTAGCTGCCTGGCATCCTGCCTCCTGTCTGTCAGTAGCTGCCTGGCATCCTGCCTCCTGTCTGTCAGTAGCTGCCTGGCATCCTGCCTCCTGTCTGTCAGTAGCTGCCTGGTATCCTTCCTCCTGTCTGTCAGTAGCTGCCTGGTATCCTTCCTCCTGTCTGTCAGTAGCTGCCTGGTATCCTGCCTCCTGTCTGTCAGTAGCTGCCTGGTATCCTTCCTCCTGTCTGTCAGTAGCTGCCTGGTATCCTGCCTCCTGTCTGTCAGTAGCTGCCTGGCATCCTGCCTCCTGTCTGTCAGTAGCTGCCTGGTATCCTGCCTCCTGTCTGTCAGTAGCTGCCTGGCATCCTGCCTCCTGTCTGTCAGTAGCTGCCTGGCATCCTGCCTCCTGTCTGTCAGTAGCTGCCTGGTATCCTGCCTCCTGTCTGTCAGTAGCTGCCTGGCATCCTGCCTCCTGTCTGTCAGTAGCTGCCTGGTATCCTGCCTCCTGTCTGTCAGTAGCTGCCTGGTATCCTGCCTCCTGTCTGTCAGTAGCTGCCTGGCATCCTGCCTCCTGTCTGTCAGTAGCTGCCTGGTATCCTGCCTCCTGTCTGTCAGTAGCTGCCTGGTATCCTGCCTCCTGCCTGTCAGTAGCTGCCTGGCATCCTGCCTCCTGTCTGCTGCCTGCTGTTCCTCCAGGAGGGCTGGATCCTCTTCAGGGGAGAGCAGTAGGAATCAGCCTTATAGGTAGGAGGACACTGGTATTTTATGGTTCATGGAACCCACTACACCTCTGCACCCCTCTCTCTCTCTCTGTGTTTTCCGTCCCTCTCTCTCTTTCTGTGTTAGTCTAAGGAAACCTTTAATGGATTTGAATGGGTCCACATCCATCTGCAGTATGTTGGCTAGAGCAAGCATGTTTCAGCTTAAACAGTTTGTAGGGCTGGAAACTGCCAGGGACCTCACGATATGATATTATCACAATACTTAGGTGACGATACGATAGGTATTGCAATTCTCACGATTCTATATGTATTGCGATTCGATACTGTGATTTTATTGAGATTCGAACATAGTGCTCACCATATGTCTGCTGCAGAGGGACTAGAGCGAGACATGATAATTTGTTTTCATCAGTCATGCAAATGAACGTGCTAAAAACAAATGGAGTCCCTATTTATTTTGTACCTTTATTTAACCAGGTGTAACAGTATAATTTTAAACCGTCCCCTCGCCCATACCCGGGCGCGAACCAGGGACCCTCTGCACACATCGACAACAGTCACCCACGAAGTATCGTTACCCATCGCTCCACAAAAGCCGCGGCCCTTGCAGAGCAAGGGGAACTACTACTTCAAGGTCTCAGAGCAAGTGACGTAACCGAATGAAACGCTATTTAGCGCGCACCGCTAACTAAGCTAGCCGTTTCACATCCGTTACACTGGCAAGGCAGTTAAGAACAAATTCTTATTTTCAATGACGGCCTTTAGAACAGAAGGTTAACTGTCTTGTTCAGGGGCAGAACAACAATTGTTTTACCTTGTCAGCTCGGGGATTCGATCTTGCGACCTTTCTGTTACAAGTCCAACGCATTTAAAGAATAAGATGTAGAACAAGCTATGTGTCACGATATCCTCTGAAGTCAGCCTCTCCTTGTTCGGGTGGTGTTCGGTCACCACCGATCCATGTTTCAGTTTCGTTTTGTTTTGTCTGTATTAATCACACCTGGTTTCAATTCCCATATCATGTTCCTTATTTAACCCTCTGGCATACATTTCTGTTCTGTCCGTGATTGTTGGTGTCTTTAGTGGTTGTTGATTGTGCTAGTGTATATGTATGTTCCTATTTGGAATTTTTGCTTCTTTTTGAGTAAACTCCGTTGTGTTGCTCAAAACTGTGTCCTGCGCCTGACTGCTACATCTCTGCACCCAATCGCTGACACTATGAGAGAAAAATACTGGCGTTTTGGTGCATGTACAGCCAACTAGCGCAAAAATAATATTACAATATTGTCAAAATGATACAATATGATATACCGTTAAAAATGATATCCCGAAATGTAACTATCGATACCCCCCCCCCCCATCACTAACACTTGGTTTAGATAATCAATCTAAGATCCTAGATGGGGTCACATTTCACTAATCAATTATTAGCATGAAACACAATGGAATGTGTAGATGCCTAAAACTATTGTTTACTTCCTGACCCACCTTGTAAAAACACTTTAACTCATGATCAACATACAGGGATCAATAGGTGGATTGAGCGGGAATAACAACCAAACTAATTGGATTCCCTGGATCCAATACAAGCCAATTAACCTTACAATGAAACAATTCAAAGTGAATGGAGTGGTTCGATAGCACAACACTGAGGCCTCAGAATAAGCGCCTCATGGGATAGTTTATCTCCATAGGAATGATTAGAGAAGGGATTCATAGCTCTCTAACAACCTAACATATAGGCCTATTTAGTAACATGATTGTGCTATTACATGTTTTAATGAGGATTCATTCCTGTCGCTCCACCCCTGTAGTTGGACAGGGTTAACATTACATCACTGTGCATGTTAATGACAGCTCTCTTTTAGAGTGGGGCTCTCAGAGTGCTGCAGTGAGGGTTGAGGGGTGAGGGGGAAGAGGACAGAGAGCAGAACAGGTTTAAAACCTCCGCCCCCTGGGACCAACCACAGAGCTAGCTAGTGATAAACACACGATTAGGAAGACAAATGATATTAGGGCCCATCATTTCCCGCCCACCATGATCATTTAAAGAGCACAGAGCAACAATAGATCTGTACTAATTGGGAGAGGAATATCACCATGACAACACATTACAGCCATCAATCACAGTCTGACTTTGAGATGTACTTGAGTTGACCTCGTGATTTATTGCTGTGTAGCTGTTTTGTTTTTGCAAGAGAGCATATTCTCTCTTTTAAAAGTGGTCAAGGGCATAACTGAACTTTTTATTTTTACTGAAATCAGAGTTATTTAGCTGTGAACAATACATGATGTCTTACCTAGATGTATTTTTCTTCTGATTTCCTATTCTAAACAGGTATTGGATTTCTTCATTGCAATAAAAAATAATAACCTGCATAACCACGTTCAGCTTTATACAATTAACTGACCAATGTTTTGGATAATGACAGGGCTTTGACATTTTCCTCTTGTCCATCAGTTAGTAAGGTGAGGAAACCTCAGGAAACTTTGGCATTGTTCCAGTCCACACTCTGCCCACCCAGGAAACCTTAAATCACCTCAGCATTGTTCCAGTCCACACTCTGCCCACCCAGGGAACCTTAAATCACCTCAGCATTGTTCCAGTCCACACTCTGCCCACCCGGGGAAACTTAAATCACCTCAGCATTGTTCCAGTCCACACTCTGCCCACCCGGGAACCCTTAAATCACCTCAGCATTGTTCCAGTCCACACTCTGCCCACCCGGGAAACCTTAAATCACCTCAGCATTGTTCCAGTCCACACTCTGCCCACCCGGGGAAACTTAAATCACCTCAGCATTGTTCCAGTCCACACTCTGCCCACCCGGGAAACCTTAAATCACCTCAGCATTGTTCCAGTCCACACTCTGCCCACCCGGGAAACCTTAAATCACCTCAGCATTGTTCCAGTCCACACTCTGCCCACCCGGGGAACCTTAAATCACCTCAGCATTGTTCCAGTCCACACTCTGCCCACCCGGGAAACCTTAAATCACCTCAGCATTGTTCCAGTCCACACTCTGCCCACCCGGGGAACCTTAAATCACCTCAGCATTGTTCCAGTCCACACTCTGCCCACCCGGGGAACCTTAAAGCACCTCAGCATTGTTCCAGTCTACGCTCTATCCACTCAGGAAACCTCATAGCATCTCGCCATTGTTCCAATCTACCCACTCAATAATCAGTGGGGGGAGAGGAAGCTTAACCTCCCTATGACCCATGGAGCAGACCATCTTAGAAAAAAGGGTTCCAAAAGGGTTCTTCGGCTGTCCCCATAGGATAACCCTTTTGGGTCCCATCTAGAACCCTCTGTGGAAAGGGTTCTACATGGAACCCAAAAGCGTCCTGCCTCGAACCAAAATTGTTCTACCTGGAACCAAAAAGTGTTCTTCAAAGTGTTATCCAATGTGGACAGCCAAAGAACCCTTATTGGTTCTAGATAGCACCTTTTTTCTAAGAGTGTAGAGGGAGAGAGGTGAATGGCCTTGTTCTCCTCCCTCCTCTACTCTACTCTTCTCCTCAACACACATAATGATCAGATCACAGGTACTGTATATCTCATCCACCTGTCAAACTGCATTGGTCCACAGTGAAGTATGGAAAGTCAATAGCAAGTAGCAACACAATGTGATGACTCACACAGGTTCAGAGGTCAGAGGAGAAGACAGAGTTGCAGGCGAGAGTGATTAGAACTAGACGGTGAAACCAAAATGGTGATCAGATTATTGACATACTGTAAATGACCACTGTGATTTGTGAGGGGGGATTTCAGACAATGTTCGGTATTCAGCCGAGGAGGAGAAATAAATGTACTTTTAATCATCTCAAACTTGTTACTTAATAATTTTTGTAAAGTAAAATGTATGTTATGGAACAAATGAACTAGTGGAAGGTATTATTAATAATATATACTGTATATATAATATTAATTAACCATAATATTTATCACTAGTTTACACAGTTTAGAATAGATGCTCTATTCACTAAAAAGTAACTGGATGAGAAAAAGGACCAACGGTCCCTAGATTGAAGTGCCTGTGTGTGTTTGTGTGTCTCTGTGTGTGGTCTTGCTCAGAGAGTAAACAGATTGACTGATTGGACAGGTGAAGGAGAAGAGAGCAATGAGAGTGGAAGCTTCCATTAAAACAGGAGACAGAATGCCCTCTATATTCTCAGCATGACCTCAGTCTGTTAACCACCTGACAGAGGTTGACAGAGCTCCACACTGACACTGCCTACTCTCCCTGCACTCTTAGAAAAAGAAGGTGCTATCTAGAACCTAAAAGGATTATTTGGCTGTCCCCATAGTAGAAACCTTTGAAGAACCCTTTTTGGTTTCAGGAAGAACCCTTTTGATTCCAGGTAGAACCCTTTTGAGTTCCATCTAGAACCCTTTCCACAGAGAGTTCTACGTGGGATTCTAAGAGTGTGGCTTACACATGAGTTAGTCAACAGGAACTATCAACCTGACTGACCACGGTGTTAGACTGTGTGGGCTATGTAGACCTAACAAAACAATGTCTAGACCTAGGGACTCCAATTGGCTCTTTATGGCATTATGACACGCTGAGAGATGGGGCTCTACAACAAATTCACACATGCAGGGTCAAACTGGTATTAAACAAATGGGTGTTTATCACATGGTTTATAGGCTTGTCAAAGGTGCTGAACCTGTGCTCTAACAGCTTAAGGGCATTCTAAAAACACTTTAACTAAAGTTTGTCTGATATATAGTGATACACTATATACTGTATTGGGAAAAACAATCAAAAAATGTGGCCTTGATAAATGTACATCTTGCAGATGTGTAGCTCGTTCAATTTGCATTAAACTTTTGTCCTTCAATATTGTTGCCAACCAGCCAAAGGCAAAGACACTCAGTGCCAAGTCCAATGGCATAAAATGTTTTAGTACTCTTTATAAAACACTAGAGTACTTTATTCTCAGTGAGTGCCCCTCTTTGTGTAACATTTAGTTTTTTCTGAGATCAAACGGAACTCTTTGGAGCTACTAATTGGCAGTCGTTGTAGCCACTGTCCATTGGGCCATAGTTCCTATTGGGAGACTGAAGCTTTCTAAGGTGGCTTTAAAGAAACGTCTCTTTGATGCTGCGGCAGCTAAAAGACCCATGTCCAGCCAGCCAGGCAGGGTGATCATTGAACAGGAGAGGTAGAAATGGAGGCAGCACCCCCCCCCCCCACATGCATAGAAAAAGGATCCATGGATCCACAGGAGTGTATGCTAATAGAGGATAACTACCTCACAAGTATTCTCACATGCTAGGCACATCCCACCCCCCTATCCCACACGGGCCTTCACGTCTTTGTCAGTCTGTTTGAGCACCTGATGTGCAGGGAGAGAAATAAAGCACTATTCAGCACCTAGGATACTTGTATGTGCCTCCCTCCCTCCATCTCCCTATCTCCTTCAAACAAACTCATACTACCCTAATTACCTTCCTTTTAACTTTCCACCAACCCCTCTCCACCAAATCAGATGTTTTCCTTGACCTAGGATGCCCCCTGGTTTCCCTTTCAGCACAGATCCCACAGATCTCACAGTCATCCACATTCTGAGGGACCAAAAAGGCACAATGAGAAGAGGGGAAAGTGAGAAATATTATGCAAGCGCTGCATGTCACTGAAAAATAGCAGCAATCCTGTTTTCTCATTTCTGTCCTTTTTTTCAGGTAAAAACATTATATATACCATTATATATATGATAATTGATAATACAGGTTTAAATTGCATTTAGGATAAACAGGTACATTTTGACTTCCTCAGTGGAGGATCTTTATTTGATCTGGTGAATGGTAGATGAAAGGCTTCCTATGGTAGCATCTACAATGAGGAGGAATTAGGTGCATGGTTGAAGACCAGAACACACAACATTGTACAAAATGCTACACTTCATCTGGTACATTTCCAGGAGCAATCTGCATCTGTTCAGCTGACTGTACTTCAATATATCCATTGGCCTGCCAAGCCATGAGTAATCAAAAGGGATGCTCTCACAGTCCGTTCTACATTCAAACAACTACAAGAACTTACAAGTCAAAATAAAAGGTAGACATAATACACACATCCATTGTCTTTGGGTCAACAATAACACATAGTTGTTGAAGGGTGTGAAGTGGATTTACACAATGTATGAGAATTTAATAGCGCAAACAAAGCACGTACTGCTATCTAAATAAATAGTCCCCATTGTAATGCTAACAACACAGCCCTGCTATTCCTCTGCTGTGTGTGTTGTGACCCTCATCCTTTGTCTCCAGCCGGAGTAGGGCTTAGACTGGGGGAATCAATGCTGAGGCAGGGCTGGTGGTTCAGCTGACAGGATTAGGCTGTAAGTCTTCAAAGACGCAGCTCCATTTCACTGTCACTTGTAATACCGTTTTTATTTCTACTCTTCTCCTCACTCTCTCTCCCTGTCAGGGTGTGAGGGTGAGTTAAAGCATAATCTGTAATGAATAGGCAGCAATGAAGCAACTGCCTGACTGATGCATATTTACAGATAGAGAAAGGAATAGGGATGGAGGTACTGAGAGATACTGGCCCCGGAGCTGTGGCTCTTTAATGCAGCATCTTAGACTCAGGCTGGGTCTAGGGACCCTCATACCGAAGATATTGAACTGTTCTTTTCGCCCTACAATCTAGAGGTTTCTTAATTTTTTTCTTTAGGTGGGACGTTGGTTGAATCCTTAAAGCTAACCAATTTACCCACCATGCATTCACACACAAGCGTGCAAGCACACACACACCTCCTGAGACAAATGAACGTTTAATCAAAACACTCGTTGGTGTCCTTGTGTGCTCTGTCTATTGTTATGCGCTAGGAAATTGGTCACATTTTATTTAGATAGTCCTATAGATGCTCTACGGATGGTCAAACTATCTACAAATTATCTGTTGATAAGTACCTGCTTCGCTAGGTTACGGTTAGGGTTAGGTTTAGAATAGTGGTTAGGCTAAAGGTTAAGGTTAGGTTTAGAATAGTGGTTAGGCTAAGGGTTATGGTTAGGGTTAGGTTTAGAATAGCAGTTAGGGCTAGGGTTAGGGTTAGGGTTAGGTTTAGAATAGCGGTTAGGCTAAGGGTTACGGTTAGGGTTAGGTTTAGAATAGCGGTTAGGGCTAGGGTTACGGTTACGGTTAGGGTTAGGGTTAGGGTTAGGGTTAGGGTTAGGGTTAGGGTTAGGGTTAGGGTTAGGGTTAGGGTTAGGGTTAGGGTTAGGTTTAGAATAGCGGTTAGGCTAAGGGTTATGGTTAGGGTTAGGTTTAGAATAGCAGTTAGGGCTAGGGTTAGGGTTAGGGTTAGGGTTAGGGTTAGGGTTAGGGTTAGGGTTAGGGTTAGGGTTAGGGTTAGGGTTAGGGTTAGGGTTAGGGTTAGGGTTAGGGTTAGGTTTAGAATAGCGGTTAGGCTAAGGGTTACGGTTAGGGTTAGGTTTAGAATAGCGGTTAGGGCTAGGGTTAGGGTTAGGGTTAGGGTTAGGGTTAGGGTTAGGGTTAGGGTTAGGTTTAGAATAGCGGTTTAGCTAAGGGTTAAGGTTAGGGCTAGGGTTAGGGTTAGGGTTAGGGTTAGGGTTAGGGTTAGGGTTAGGGTTAGGGTTAGGGTTAGGGTTAGGGTTAGGGTTAGGGTTAGGGTTAGGGTTAGGGTTAGGGTTAGGGTTAGAATAGCGGTTAGGCTAAGGGTAAAGGTTAGGGTTAGGTTTAGAATAGCGGTTAGGCTAAGGGTTAAGGTTAGGGTTAGGTTTAGAATAGCGGTTAGGCTAAGGGTTAAGGTTAGGGTTAGGTTTAGAATAGCGGTTAGGCTAAGGGTTAAGGTCAGGGTTAGGTTTAGAATAGGGTTAGGGTTAGGGTTAGGGTTAGGGTTAGGGTTAGGGTTAGGGTTAGGGTTAGGGTTAGGGTTAGGGTTAGGGTTAGGGTTAGGGTTAGGGTTAGGGTTAGGGTTAGGGTTAGAATAGCGGTTAGGCTAAGGTTACGGTTAGGGTTAGGTTTAGAATAGCGGTTAGGATAAGGGTTAAGGTTAGGGTTAGGGTTACGGTAAGGGTTAAATTTACAGTTAGGATAAGGGTTAAGGTTAGGGCTAGGGTTACGGTAAGGGTTAAATTTACAGTTAGGATAAGCGTTAAGGTTGGGGTTAGTGGAGGGTTAGTTGAAATGTGGTTGACAGTTATTGAACATCTGTGGAACATCGACTAATCATCTACTTGGGACTATTCAAATAAAGTCCAATCTGGAATTTTTCTCATTCAATCATTCAAATATGCCCTCTGCTCTTTCTGAATTTCATCGCACAGCCTATTGTTGCATTTCCAATAGACATATTTAGCTATCCATCAATCCATCCAAACAACTATCACGCATTCATCAGTAAAGAAAAAACACTTTAAAAAATACAGTATTGAATTCTAAGTAATCCTCAAAGTAAGTCCACAGGTTTGTGAAGCGTAAAGAATTGACTGGTGGTGTTCCGACAAGCATTAATATCAATTACAGCTGTCAACTGCTTGAATGTGACTTCACCACTGAGATAACTACAACCCCTATTTCAGTGTGTGTTGCACAGAAAACCAAATGGTCATCCGGTAAATGGAATCCATATATAATCAAGTACAAGGCAATGCATTTCACACTCCACTAAAAGCAGTTAAAAGCAGGATTTAAGAGTCCTATAGCCAAGAGAGTCCCGAACACAAAAAGCCATCACATGGCCCTTCTTGCCTTTGCTCCAGTCATAACTGCAGTGGTGGACATTTCTCATCCAAGGCCACAGTGAATGGTGAACGTATTGGCACTATGCACAGCGTCTTATAATGGCAACAAAGGGAGGCAGTGGAGTGAACACAGCTGGGTTATGTAATCAATATGGCTGGTCACTCAGAACAGAGAAGAGTGAGTCCATGCCGCCATGCTGCTGACTGAACTACTGTTTACAGTACATAGATTTCTCTTCCCCACACTGCAGCATTCAAAGAAAGACCAACCTGATTGAAAGCACCTTCTTAAGTGCCAAGGGCCGTGACCCGCTTCAAAACAGAGCAAGGTCACAGCAAAGTTGCTTATCTCTGTAAATGATCTTGGAAAATGGACAGATGATTTCAATTAAACTATACTCTGTCTGAACAGGGCTCCAGGAGCTATTCAAGAATGCTGTAGCTTCATCACCTACAAATGATTCCCTGCTGAGATTGAAAGCCATCTAAAAAACAAGCAGAGATTGGTCCTCAAGAATCGTTTCACTACTGCCCCATCCTAATCCATCCGGACCTGTCCTGTCAGTTCGTGGTGGTGGTTGACGCCTTAGACGTTGGTGTGGATCTTTCAAAGTACCACCCGGTTGTGCTCGGTCGAGTTTACGAGACTAAAGTACTTTAACAGCTGCAGACTGAAAGTTCCTGTATAGTCTTATTCTTCTTCGGGAGAGAGTTTCTAACCATTTAAACATTCAGCCACACTCCACATTTGTCGGGTCTCATAGAGTCTGACCATTCGTGATGTCTGGTTCAATACCTTCTGCCTGGATGGTCTGATGTAAATTTAGTTAGGAGGGGTTTTATGCACTCTGGCAAAAGGAGCGTTCCATGACGCTAACATAATGTCTGTGCTCATGTGGGTGTGGTCACTGACTGGGTAGAACTTTTATATGAAATACGATTCTCATTTAGAAGGCTAACATCCCATTTCATCTTCTCACAAATAGTTTCATATTTAATCTTATAACTTCCACAATATTTGGATGTAAACCTGACAACTGGGAAATATACACATTCAGAGATACAGTTATGTTGTTATGCCATCCATAAGGAGATCCCAAAAACAACAACTGATCTGACGTAATTGTTCTTTAAGTACCCACGGACAAATCCAACTGATCTGACGTAGTTGTTCTTTAAGTACTCACGGACAAATCCAACTGATCTGACGTAGTTGTTCTTTAAGTACCCACGGACAAATCCAACTGATCTGACGTAATTGTTCTTTAAGTACCCACGGACAAATCCAACTGATCTGACGTAATTGTTCTTTAAGTACCCACGGACAAATCCAACTGATCTGACGTAATTGTTCTTTAAGTACCCACGGACAAATCCAACTGATCTGACGTAATTGTTCTTTAAGTACCCACGGACAAATCCAACTGCTTGGATTACAGACATATTGTTTCATTATCCAATCTTGGATGTCACAGTTCTACAAAATCTCTCTCTGTTGTAACAAAGGGATTTTTATTTGATTTTTTATGATTATTTATTACAAAATCACAAGGAAGGGGTAAC
This sequence comes from Oncorhynchus gorbuscha, assembly GCF_021184085.1. NCBI lineage: Eukaryota > Metazoa > Chordata > Actinopteri > Salmoniformes > Salmonidae > Oncorhynchus > Oncorhynchus gorbuscha. Next base: position 20,521,854 of record NC_060185.1, read on the forward strand.
AAAGTATTAGAACATGAAGGATAAACAATACAGCATCAAGACACTATCAAACATGTATGTTCTTCCGCAACAGAGCCATCCTTACGTGTGAGGATGTGTGTGCATGATAGTGATGTAAAATATTGTCATAGTTTCCTTTACACAATCTTGTGAAACCAGAACTCTCAAAGATCCCCCCCACAGTTCCCCAATAGCCGTCCCTCAACCATTCGAGATACCTCCCATAGTCCCCACCCCCGGAAGAAGAAAAAAATACCATTAATTCCATTCCCCACCCCCAAGAACCCCCCAATGCATCAACAACCAAGAGAATGAACTAACGATAAAAAAGGAAAAGACAGAAGAAAACAGCAAACAACAATGCAAAAAAAAATCAACAAAATAATACATTTAAAACACAGTACATCAAGGACAACTGAAATCATAACAGCAATGCCTACTTTATATGTTTGTGTGCATGTCTGGCACTATTACATGCATGTGTGTGTTCTTGTATGTGTTTATTTGAATGAGAGTGTGTGTACATGCATGTGTACAAATACTGCACGGCATCAGTCTCAGGCAAATCGGCATTAGTTGTAAAAACACTGCCACTTAGTGTCATTCAAATGTACATTTATTATGTTTTATTTAGATTTTTTTTCCTTTATCTTTTGACCATCATTCTCTCTCTCACACAGCAACTCCACTCCCACTTGTCTCCAATTCCACATACCAACCCTCAGCTTCCCTCAGCTCATCCCATCTATCTCTGCTGGCCACCCACTTCATGTTTCTATGCAACACATATTTTTCAACTAATAAGAATAAGAATTTGTTCTTAACTGACTTACCTAGTTAAATAAAGGTTAAAAAAAAACTTTCTACCTAATCAAATAGAATCTACAGATTGCGTATTGAAGATAAATACTTTTCCTAAGGGTATTCGTATATTAGTAATTGACTGACCTGGTCTCTCCAGATCTCCTAACAGTACTATTTCTAGGGTCAATTTCAGATCAATGCTATGCATTTTCAGCCATTCCTGAACCTGAGACCAGAAACAGGCTACCTGAGGGCAATACCAAAATAAATGGTCTATTGATTCTGTATTCTCACAACAGAATCTGCAGAGCTTCGATGATTTTATGGCCCAAATATTCAACATTTTGTTGGTAGCAAGAATTCAATATAATAATTTTAGCTGAAAAGCATGAAGTCTTGAATCTTGCGTTGTTTTATATATCAACTCATACACCCTGTGCCATGGAATCGGTACATCAAAAATCTCTTCCCAACTATTTTGCAATATGTATGGTACAGTTGTCAGCATCCTGGTCCTCAAATGAAACTGGTATACTTTCCTATTTATGCTATTTTTATTCCTCCGCCAGTTTTGATCCTTTATATTGGGCAGACAGACCAGTTCCCTGCCTCCTCCCGCTACCACCTGCCTCGTCCCGCTACCACCTGCCTCCTCCAGTTTTGATCCTTTATATGGGGCAGACAGACCAGTTCCCTACCTCCTCCCGCTACCACCTGCCTCCTCCAGTTTTGATCCTTTATATGGGGCAGACAGACCAGTTCCCTACCTCCTCCCGCTACCACCTGCCTCCTCCAGTTTTGATCCTTTATATTGGGCAGACAGACCAGTTCCCTACCTCCTCCCGCTACCACCTGCCTCCTCCAGTTTTGATCCTTTATAAGGGGCAGACAGACCAGTTCCCTACCTCCTCCCGCTACCACCTGCCTCCTCCAGTTTTGATCCTTTATATTGGGCAGACAGACCAGTTCCCTACCTCCTCCCGCTACCACCTGCCTCCTCCAGTTTTGATCCTTTATATTGGGCAGACAGACCAGTTCCCTGCCTCCTCCCGCTACCACCTGCCTCCTCCCGCTACCACCTGCCTCCTCCAGTTTTGATCCTTTATATTGGGCAGACAGACCAGTTCCCTACCTCCTCCCGCTACCACCTGCCTCCTCCAGTTTTGATCCTTTATATTGGGCAGACAGACCAGTTCCCTACCTCCTCCCGCTACCACCTGCCTCCTCCAGTTTTGATCCTTTATATTGGGCAGACAGACCAGTTCCCTGCCTCCTCCCGCTGCCAACTGCCTCCTCCATTTTTGTGGCAATGCTGTAATCAATTGTTGTACTCTTGGATTAAACTCCATGAAGGACATAACTCTACCATTAAAATTTAGAATATCATTTAAGAACAAAATACCCTTTTCAAACATCTTTCCCATAAATACAGGTATTTTATCAACCAACACATTTGAGTTCAGCCATAATATTTGTTGTAATATTTGTTCTATCTTTTCAGGGGGATGAAATTGAAATTGTAGCCAGCTCTGCAATGCTTGTTTGAGAAAGACAGATACTTTGAAAAAAGTATAATTTTCAAGTAATCAAAAATGAGACATGGCAATCTGCACAAAGGCAAAAAGGCCATTTTTAAACAATGGATGAGCTTTTCTTATTAATCTACTTGAGAACCATTTAGGGTTCAAATAAAACTTTTGAATTAGTGAAACTTTTAGAGAGAGCTTTAGTGCTTTTATATTTAATCATCTCAACCCACTCAATTCATACTCATTATATAGATAGGCTCATTTTATTTTGTCTGGTTTAGCGTCCCAGATAAAGCTAAATATTTTTTGCTCATATGATTTGAAAAACGAATCATCAGGAGTAGGCAGCGCCATAAGTAAGTGAGTAAACTGAGATATGACTAAGGAGATAATCAGGGCACTTTTTTCCATAAATAGACAGGTATTTACCTCTCCATGGTTGCAGGATCTTGTCTATTTTTACAAGTTTTCTATTGAAATTCATTGTGGGGAGCTTATTTATATATTTTGTGATATGAATACCGAGTATATCTACTTCACCATCAGCCCATTTTACAGGTAAGCTGCAAATAATGTAAAAGTTGTATTTTTTAAGGATCAAATACGTAATATTGTACAGTTTTAGTTCAAAGAGTACAGAAAAGTTATCTAGATCTTTAATGAGACATTGCAGAGATCTAGCTTGCGGACTTAACATAACACTTGAGTCATCGGCATACATGGACACCTTTGTTTTAAGCCTTGGATTTCTAATCCTCTGTTGTTGTTATTGGATCTGATTTAATAGCTAGCATTCGGATGACCATAACAAATAGATATGGTGACAGCGGACACCCTTGTTTAACTGCCTCTTGACAATTTAAAAAACTCTCTGAGAAGCAACAGTTATTTACACCTGGGGTTGCTATATATTATTATTATATTATAGTCTCCTAACATAATGATTAGATCACAAAGGGACAAAGGGATTTTTAACTTCCATTTCTGCAGAGTGGGAGAGAGAGAGAGTTCCTGCAGGTATTTATGACCGTCATAATATGACAAACTTCACCCCTCTCCCCCTCTGCGGGAGAGAGAGGGCACTGTAGAGCGGACCCACTGTAACCTGATCCTTCAGATCTTCACAGGAGAGTCATGGCAGTGGTCATTTCAATTATTGAACCATTGATTCTATTCTCGGATTATACAATGTATAAATGTACACCAAGGTAATTATTTATCATGTCTCATCTCATCATAATCAGATAGTGACCTGGGTCTCATCGGGGTCAGGCAGCCAGGAAAGGCTAGTCTGTGACGGCACAGAGGCGAACTTTTTCGGATACAACACGTTATTCTCTCTGTGCAGCAAACACTGGACAAGCCAGAAGCTTCAAAGATTGAAACTATTTTAAGGCAGTCTGACAAACCTCTAAAGTTGATTTCCAAACTGTTTCAAATGTTGATAGAGACATGTAAAACAAAAATGTGAGGAAGACCTAGGAGACACTATTGATGATAATGAATGGATACAGATGTTAGAATGCCCAGTCATGATCATATAATCTCAGACATACACTACCATTCAAAAGTTTGGGGTCACTTAGAAATGTCCTTGTTTTTGAAAGGAAAGCACATTTTTTGTCCATTAAAATAACATCAAATTGATCAGAAATACAGTGTAGACTTCTTTTTTATGTTGTAAATGACTATTGTAGCTGGACACAAATATTTTTTTTATGGAATATCTACATAGGCGTACAGAGGCCCATTATCAGCAACCATCACTCCTGTGTTCCAATGGCACGTTGTGTTAGCTAATCCAAGTTTATAATTTTAAAAGGCTAATTGATCATTAGAAATCCCTTTCGCAATTTAGTCGCAATGTTAGCACAGCTGAAGACTGTTGTGCTGATTAAAGAAACAATAAAACTGTCCTCACTGGAGTGATGGTTGCTGATAATGGACCTCTGTACGCCTATGTAGATATTCCATAAAAAATAATTAGTGTACAGCTACAATAGCCATTTACAACATTAACAATGTCCACACCGTATTTCTGATCAAAAGTATGTTATTTTAACGGACAACATGTTTTACTTTTCTTTCCAAAACAAGGACATTTCTAAGTGTATATTTTTTGCACTGATCTTAACTTTTTCATACATAATGTTTCTGCCATCGTTTCCTATTCCCGAGAACAGCTTCTGGACATCAGAACAGCTATTACTAACCTCAATTTAGATGAGGATTTCTACTTCAATGAATCAGAGGCAAAGGACATACAGCTTATTCCGTACCAGTCCCAAATCCCTGACACTCGGAAGAGGCGGCGTTATAGAGGCCAGCGTGCGGGATACCTGAAGAAGAGACTATGTCGGGGAGTGGATAAACAGCCTTTTGAACAGTCTATTCATTTCTGCAGTTTAAGACCTTCCAAAGAACATACTATATGCCAGTGAAACGGTATGTCGCGCTCAGAAATGAATTTATTCAACTGGGGGTGTAAAACAGAAAGGGGACATATTTGCATGTGCTATGGTGTTGTGGCTGGCTGTATTCTGGCAAAGAGTATGTTCTTTTATCTCAGCATGTCTACGGAGTGTACCTTCTCCCTGTTTTTGTTTGATTGGAAATGTTGATACTGGAGATTGTTATCAGAAGAAAATGTATAACCAAGCATTTATAGCAGCTAAGAAATGCATCTCCATTAATTGGAAGGTTGGTTATCTTCCAACAATGGATGGAAGAAATGTCAAGTTATGTATCACTAGATTTGATTTATTACAAGATTAAGGGTATACTGTGCAACTTCCATAAGGTCTGGATGCCTTATATGGAATACCGGTACGACAAAAGGAGTCTTTATTGAAAACATGCCTACCTTAGGCAATCCTTAGCTGCTGTGCTGCTCAGTCCTGGCTCTGGGGGTCTGCCATTCTGTTTGTTGTCACTCTGGACTTGGCCTTACACACCTGAAAACAATACTGAATGTTTCACTAAGATCCTAAAGCTGAGTGGGGTGTGTTGGGTCCGAGCGCTGCAGGGCCGTGGACCACTTGGGATAGGGTGGGGTGACCCAGCTGTATTGTGTGCAAGTAAAACGAGCTCTACAGTACTATCAGGCCTGTGATATGAATTATATGGAGAATGTACTGTTTAATGTGTTTATGTGTAGGTGTATGTCTGTTTTTATTTAAAAAATGTTTTCCAAACCTTTCCCTTGAGACATTTAAAAACAACATGGGAAGGAAGTTGTGTTGGGGAATTATTGACTAGACTGGTGGGTGTCGGGACTTGCAGGCAGCTTGGTCTGGCTGGTTTGTCTGGCTGGTTGGGCTGGCTGTTTGTTCTGGCTGGTTGGGCTGGCTGGTTGGTCTGGCTGGTTGGGCTGGCTGGTTTGTCTGGCTGGTTGGTCTGGCTGGTTGGTCTGGCTGGTTGGTCTGGCTGGTCTGGCTGGTTGGGCTGGCTGGTTGGTCCGGCTGGTTGGGCTGGCTGGTTGGGCTGGTTGGTTGGTCTGGCTGGTTGGTTGGGCTGGCTGGTTGGGCTGGCTGGTTGGCCTGACTGGTTGGGCTGGATGGTTGGTTGGTCTGGCTGGTTGGTCTGGCTGGTTGGTCTGGCTGGTTGGGCTGGCTGGTTGGTCTGGCTGGTTGGGCTGGCTGGTTGGGCTGGCTGGTTGGGCTGGCTGGTTGGTTGGTTGGTCTGGCTGGTTGGTTGGTCTGGCTGGTTGGGCTGGCTGGTTGGGCTGGCTGGTTGGGCTGGCTGGTTGGTCTGGCTGAAATTTGATAGAGGATGTTTGTTTTAATAAGACAATCAAAAGGTAGGTCTGTACTTCATTTCTAAGAGTTGTTCATTTGTTAGGCTATTGGCGTAAAGGTGCAACACAATATTGATTATTGAATTATCATTGATCTAGTTCAGTCTTATCAATCACGAAAAATATTGAATAATGATCTTTAACCTAGCTTGATGACTGTGCACATTTTTGTCTAAACTTTTTGTTGTTCTAAATAGAGATGGCTAGAATGGTCATAGGCCATATTAGATTGCATAGAAATTCAGGAAATTAACTTTAGATGCCCCCAAAAATGGGTGGATCCCTAGACCCTGGCGGTGGCACGAAAGGGCTGGGTTTTGATGAATAAACAAGTTGTGGGTGTGTTGAGGCTTGGCCCCTCACTGGCCAATCAGAACATGCTCCATGTTGGTTGCTTCAAGTTGTGTATTTACAGTCTTTTATGTACTGCCTTAGAATCAACTCCAATTAGAATGCTAGTCTGTTATAGTTTCTGAAATAGCTTACAGAAACACAATTATACAATTTTGACCTATCACATTTTTGCTAAATACTGTATGTTATATTGAATCTGTTCGCAGAAACTAAGTAATTGCATGGCTTCAAAGTGGAAATATATACATAGCATTTCCATTGAAATAGAATGGACATGCCAAATGTTGTCGATAAGCAAGATTAAATTCATTATTGGTAAGGCCCAATCAAATTCTAAACAAAACAAAACAACAACTTGTTTTAGATAGGCTATGTCTACATTTACAGGCACCATCATTTCTCCTCATGTGGATAGAATATTAAAACCATGCAGACTATGGAGGGTTTCATGCACATCCACACGTTTCACAGTAGCTGGACAAAGATGCAATATAAAGAGAAAGGGAGAATGTCTACTTACCGTTATATTGCTGTCAAATATGTTTTATAAACATATTGGAACCATCTAACAGATCGCATTCACACTTCTCCAGAAGTTGCATTGCATACATGCCACAAATGTTCTCACAATTATTTATTTATGGCATAAAACCAGGACGGTGAATCATTCTAATAAGATTGTTTTTAATAAAATGTAACGAAAAACAACAATAAATGAATACATGTCAAATGTAATGATATCACAAAATCGGCAGGATAAAAGAAAGACATGAAGCATTGCTGTTGAACCAGCCTTCATTACAGTAGGCCTATAGGGTAAGGTAAGGGATTTTTGTCTGTTTTATTTGGCAGTTGTAACAGGAAAATCCCTTCTAAATAACTTGCCAGGAGGTCTGCAGCACAGGGAGGATCTTTTGGGGCTGTGAAAATAGCAAAAATATTTCTGACACACCCCAGAACCTATAGCAGTACCGCCAGATTAGATTTATCATTGCGTTGTATTTGTTCAAATAGAGCCCTGAGACTACCACATAGACTGATACTACCACAGAGACTGATACTACCATTGAGACTGATACTACCATTGAGACTGATACTGAGACTGATACTACCACAGAGACTGATACTACCATTGAGACTGATACTGAGACTGATACTACCATAGAGACTGATACTACCATAGAGACTGATACTATCCAGGAGACAGATACTGAGACTGATACTACCATAGAGACTGATACGGAGACAGATACTATCATAGAGACTGATACTGAGACTGATACTACCATAGAGACTTATGCTGAGACTGATACTACCGTAGAGACTGATGCTGAGACTGATACTACCATAGAGACCGATACTACCATAGAGACTGATTCTACCACAGAGACTGATACTGAGACTGATACTACCATAGAGACTGATACTACCATAGAGACTGATAATACCACAGTGACTGATACTACCATAGAGACTGATACTATCACATAGACTGATACTACCATAGAGACTGATACTATCCAGGAGACTGATACTGCGACTGATACTACCATAGAGACTGATTCTACCATGGAGACTGATACTGGGACCTATCCTACCATTGAGACTGATACTATCCAGGAGACTGATACTGCGACTGATATTACCATAGAGACTGATATTACCATAGAGACTGATACTATCCAGGAGACTGATACTGAGACTGATACTACCATAGAGACTGATACTGAGACTGATACTACCATAGATACTGATGCTGAGACTGATACTACGATGGAGACTGATGCTACCCAGATAATGATACTGAGACCGATACTACCACAAAGACTGATACTGAGACTGATACTACCATAGAGACAAATACTGAGACTGATACTACCATAGAGACTGAGTCTGATACTACCGTAGAGACTGAGTCTGATACTACCATAGAGACTGATGCTGAGACTGATGCTACCATAGAGACTGATACTAAGACAGATACTACCACAGAGACTGATACTACCATAGATACTGATTCTACCATGGAGACTGATACTATCCAGGAGACTGATACTGTCCATAGAGACTTAATCTACAGGAGAGACTGATTCTACCATAGAGACGGATTCAACCATAGAGACTGACACTACAATAGAGACTGATACTACAATAAAGACTGATTCTACAATAGAGACTGACACTACCATAGAGACTGATACTGGATGGTAGTACAGTTAGGATGATTGCCTGTTCATTAATCTATCTCAATCACTCACAAATACTGAGACTGATACTACCATAGAGACTGATACTACCATAGAGACTGAGTCTGATACTACCGTAGAGACTGATGCTGAGACTGATGCTACCATAGAGACTGATACTACCATAGAGACTGATACTGGAGGGTAGTACAGTTAGGATGATTGCCTGTTCATTAATCTCAGTTAGGATGATTGCCTGTTCATTAATCTCAATCACTCTTTAGAATGATGGAATACAACAAAGTGCACAGTCATAGACATGTGATGTTCCTTTTCAGTGTTATTTTGAAAATATGCCTATCAAGAAATTGTTTTGATTGTGAGTTTGTCGTATAGGATATTTTGCATAAATTAACAAAAATGTAGAATGACTCAAGCAAGCAACTGTAGAAACAAATATATGTTTCCCGTTTGTTGAATCTAAGCAAGCAGTGGTCCATTGCATGCAAAATACAATCTCTGGCTTTTCCCTGTAAGATTAATAGGGTGTAGTGGTGGTCTTTGTCATCACAAGGGAAAGAAATGCATGGCCTAGGAAGCAGAGGCACTTAAGGTAATTACATTCCAGTGAACGACAGAGACGAGAGAGGAAGTTGGAAAATAAGGGATGAGAAAGAGAGAACAAAATAGTGGTTAGAGCTTCAGGCCGGTAACCGAAAGGTCACTGGTTCGATTACCCGAGCCGGCAAGGTGAAAAAACTGTCGGCTTACCTTTGAGCAAGGCACTTAGCCCTACTTTTCTCCTAGGGTGCTGTACTACTATGGCTGACCCTGTAAACAACACATTTCACTGCACCTATCTGATGTATGTGACAACAAAACATCATTTGAATTGAATTGATGGTGTGCTTAAAGAGTGCACATTGTTTGCAATTATGAAGGAACCAACCTAATTGGTCCAAATGAACAATGGTCTGAAGAATGCTATTTTAGTGACACAAATCAATATAATTTGATTAGTCTTGATTACTGCTGTCAACGCCTTACGCATGGATGATGCTGTACAACGAGTGTCATGTATAGACTATGCTTCATTCCTGTGTGTCTGTGATTCTAAGTGGTTATAGCTAAAGCAGGATAATAATCTTGCAGCAACATGAAAAGTGAATTATTATGTGGATTGTAATTTATGGACATTTTTAGCAGGTCTTCATACATTTTTTGTTAGGGCAAATCAAGTCTGACATTTTAAAGTGGAAGATATAACCACTTTAAACCTCAAAAACACTACAAGTTTGCATTCTCAGCAACAAAAGAGTGATCAAATGAAGATCCTACATCTGTAGAGGAGCTGAGCTCTAGTGCTCAGGTCTGATTGATAGACTTTAATTTAAAAGGAACAGCTGTCTCTCTGTCCATCAGTCATGAATGCTGTGACCTTAGACCCTGTCTCTACTGTTTTAACATGGACCCCTCTTTCTGTTTCTCCTCTATCCGTGGCCCTCTCCCTCACTCTCTCACAGACACACACACACACACTGTCACGGCCCCTCCTCTGATTAATTTGATCTCTAATTCTGCTTTTGTGACTCTTTGGCTGTGAAAAATGGCTGTGTTTTGGGGGATTTGGTGGTGTTCTAACATAAATATATATTGTGTGTAAATCATTTAAAAAATCGGACACGATGGGTAGATTAACAAGATGTTTATCTTTCATTTGCTGTATTGGACTTGTTCATGTGTGAAAGTTAAACATTTCAAAAAAATATTTTGGATTATTCAGTGGAATGTTGAGGGGGGGGGTGGCACTAACCCCTAGCCACAAGAAGTTTTAATTAACCTAGTTTGTATCTTCTCTCTGGTGACTCTTACGGGCTGTCTGTGCCTCTTTCCTCTTAAATTGCTCCCCAGGCACCAGGGCTGCCAAGTTTGAGGGGCGGACAGTCAGCTGGGGGCCACGGGGCCACTACTAGGAGCCGGGACTGGTATCCTTTTCTTTTTCTTTTGGGGAACTTTGGATTGTTTGGAATATGTTGGGCCGAAATATGGGTGGAGGGTGGGACCCTCATTTTAAGGAGGGGGGTGTCACGGCCCATCTGCATTGCAGGGGCGGTTCCTCCTGCAGGCAGAGGAGGGTCCTTAGTGATTGGAGCCACCTGGGCTCAGGTGCTTCACTAACCACTTGTCTCTCTTTCTGCTCCTCCAGGTATGATCCTGTTTGGTTTGTTCCTTTGTAGTTTACGTAGTTTTCACTCAGTCATAGTCACACACACAGATTCATGCATCCCTGCACTTTACACACACCCTACATTTGTCGCGTTCTGACCTTAGCTCCATTGTTTTTGTCTTGTTTTAGTATGGTCAGGGCGTGAGTTGGGGTGGGCAGTCTATGTTTGTTTTTCTATGTTGGTTTTTGAGTTCAGCCTAGTATGGTTCTCAATCAGAGGCAGCTGTCAATTGTTGTCCCTGATTGAGAATCATACTTAGGTAGCCTGGGTTTCACTGGTTTGTGGGTGTTTGTTTCCATGTGAGTGTTTGGGCCACACGGTACTGTTTCCGTTTTGTAAATTCACGTTGTCATCTATTGTTTAGTTTTCTGAGTTTTAATGAAACATCATCATGAACACTTATCACTCTGCGCTTTGGTCCTCCTCTCTTTCTCCCGACGACAACCCTTACAACATTGATACTTTCACACCTCATTCCTTTTACTTTGTTTCAAGTTCATCGTTTTTGGTTTATAATAAAGAACCTTTTTGATTGGCCTATACCTGTTGTTTGTGTCCACTCATTTTTGGCTTTGGCATTAGAGTTATATATTATTTTATTATGTATAAAGAAATAAAGTCAGAAAAAGGAATAGAATAATAGAATAATAAAAATGTATGTAAGAACACTTCCAGTGTCAAGGAAATTAGAATCTTCTGAACAAGACAAGAGTGTTACTGTTCGCATGATTTATAAAACTGTCAAAAAATCGCTGAAGTTTCCAAATGCACCTGTACAATCCACCCTGACCTTGATTCTCCTGAATCTCTTTGCCCATTATGCCTCTCAGGACCTGGCTACTGTATTTCTAACCCAGTGATAAGACTGGACAAAACTATAAGTGTAAAACAGACAAGTTCATTGTAAAATTACTGTAAACTAAATTCTTTACAAAACCGTTACAGCGTTGGCCTCGGGGTAGCTTTATGACAGTCGTAGATACCTCTCCCCTCCTTTTTCCTCTCTCTACCCTACTGATGTGACATGGTTAACATAGAGATTCTGGGAACATCAGAAGGTGGGGGGAAATTAACTATATCTGGTAATCCGACCAATTGAACATATGCGGTGGTACTTATTGAATATGATGTCAGTTCTGTTGTCATCTGAGACATTCTCATCAATGATGGGATGACAAACTGGAAAGTGGAAAGTCTGCACATTGTAGTTATTGGATTCACATGGAATTGTTCAATTGAAATGTTTGAATATACAATTATTGGTGAAAATATTAAATGTTATTTTAGCTTCCAAATGAGAGATTTGGGTTTTCATAAGGTTAGAGCTCTGCTCAATCAGTGGCCCGCCCCTGTGAAGAGACATGGGTTATAACATTTCAAACACACCCTTCTCGCTCCACTATATAAAGCCTTGACGAATATGTAACCTGTTCCGAGGATGTGAGGACGACGGTACGTACGTTAAAAGGACTAACATGTAAACTACAGAACTAAGCCAACCTCAGCGTGCGCTTTGGTTGCGAATGGGATGAACTTTGAACTGTTATTCACTACAGAATTGATATCTCCTAGCCGTTGAGTTAGCAACAGCAGCTGCAAATGTGGGCTATGAAAGAACAGAGTATTCTGTCTACCACACAACGACGTTACTACAACGTATCCAATTTACCACCAGAGACATTCTTCAAAGGACAAAGGACTCGGTTGGGCAACACGGCCTTCCATCTACCACCAACCTACCGAAGCGCAGCTCAGAGTAAATATTTATTGCATTTTCCTTTTCCAAATGGGCGGAAATTTAGAATGCATAAGATTCTGTATTTACGATAGACATCGCTTCTCCCTTTGTTCCTCAGTCTTCCCGCTCTTTCACTCAAACCCAGCCCCTTTTCTTTGTGTAACCAGCTGACATATCAGTTCCGCCCGCTAGGGACGTTTTCCTTCATGATATAATTTGTAATCAAGGTATGATTTATTCTGTGTATATGTAATTCTGTGTGATTAGTTAAGTATTTAGTAAATAAATAATTCAACCCAATTTTGTATTGCTGATTCAACTTGTTAGCCAGGGTTTGTGAAGATTTACAACTTTCAGATAAGACTGAAATAAGGTGACAATTAATAGTGACTGCTATTGATGTAAAATATTACTAGGTCTTTAAGAGTTTATTCGGAAGATAACAGCTCTATAAATATTATTTTGTGGTGCCCGACTCTCTAGTTAATTTACATGATTAGCTCAATCAGGTAATATTAATTACAGAGAAAGGATTTTATAGAATAGCATGTCATATCACTTAATGTGCCATAGCCAAAGACACGACAACAGTAATAACACCAGTAACTTCCCCTCTGTCCGTCTCATTTTCCTGAGAATTATGTATTTTTCTACCAAGAGAAATAATGGGAGTTATTCCCCATGCCATGCTTGTCCAGTGCTTCTTTTGTTTGTAGCCAGTGGCATACCCATCGGTGTGACGGCTGGTAAGTGACCACTATCATGGTCCAGTGTATTTGGAGACACCACTGGATTTTTAGCTGGCCTATTTCAAGTGATTTCATGGTTGCTACACCTTCAAGGTTTTTAATCTGAAATGCACCACTGTGTTTACACAAAAGCTCAAAATTAAAAGCATATCCCTTAAAATTTGCTTAATTGGATTTTCTTTCCCAACTTCGAAAGCCTTGCCTTAGGTCAACTGATCTACCACCCTCTATTGGAGAGCAACATCAGCATGTATTCTTATAATCACATTTGGTTAAAACCTAATTAGCATAGGCAATCAAGGAATAAATTGAGGGCTTTCAAATTGATTGGGAAAAGACATACATTTCAAAATAAAGGAAGCGTGGCCATGTAAATACCATAGCTATCTATGTTACGTTTTCCTTGGAAAAGCGTAAGCAAATGAGTTGGAAACGATTCTGACTGAAAATGTGTGTTGGGAATAAGAGTGATGCATCAACAAACTCTCCTAGATATCCTCCACAATCAGATAAAATATCAATTAGGGGGGCTCAGCCTTACCCACTGTGGAATGATATGCAATGTTATGTCAAGAAGCAAGCACCAATCAGCCATTGCACCAGACTCCCTTTCCCCATCACAATTAGAGGGTACCGCATCAGTTAACCCACATACATATTCAAGCACATTATATGGCAGATCCTCGTCTTGGTGCAACGCCTTGTGGGGGGGTGTCTCAGAGCATGTGAAGTAGAGGAATAGGGTGGAGAGAGGAAAACGGGCATCACACCCTAAAGCGACATTGCAGCCAAAGTACCCAGAGTCCTCAGCGTTATCCCAGAGAGAGGGGGGGGGTAGAAATAGAGAGAGTTGGTGGGGAGATACGTAGAGAGAGAGAGAGAGAGAGAGAGAGAGAGAGAGAGAGAGAGAGAGAGAGAGAGAGAGAGAGAGAGAGAGAGAGAGAGAGAGAGAGAGAGAGAGAGAGAGAGAGAGAGAGAGAGAAAGAGAGAGAAAGCGAGAGAGAGGGGGCAGGAGAAATACATAGAGAAAGAAAGAGAGAGAGAGTTGGTGTTCGCAGGCCAGACCTATTAGAGATGACACAGGCCTCTGATGGGTGTCACCTCACTCTCCCTCCAACATGGCCCCGGCCCCTGCTAATGAAACCAGAGCAACCACTCGGCACAGCAAGGCCTTTGATATCATCTGCCGAGGCATTTTAAGATGGAATTATGTTAATTGTGCCTAATAAATCCACCTGTCCCCCTCCTTCTTTCCTTCCACCACCACACTCTCAGTCAGTGGGCTGAGCTGTGCCTGAAACCCCTTGGACAGAAGCCAGCCAGGGAGCAGGGAGAGACGCAGCGTAATGAAAGAAGGCAGTGCAAAAAGGAGCCACAAATATATGCACACACACACATACTCACACACACACCATGTTAATTATTTGTTTTATAAATATGCAATAACGCCAGCTCCTGGAGCATTACAGATACGTCTAACTGCTACAGATTTCCAGATTCAGTCAGCCTGAGTAATCAAGGCTTTCATTGTAACTTCTTTTAGTAATACTTATTCTTCAGGAACGTCTTAGTAATGTCCTCATTGGCTGCATTACTATAATATCTACTGCAAGTAATAAGAGCCAGTTGATCTCTAGGAATAAAGCCTTTTCTGTATTGTTCTGTGTGGAAGTCTAATCCTGATCGTCCATGTCTGAGCATGGCCATGACAGACACTGGAGACCAGTCATGAGCCCTGTCCTCTATTCTCACCCAATCTATCTGCTCCACAATAAAATCCAGTCCTTTATGTCTGCAGCCCTCCACTTCCCCTCTCATCATTCAGCCTGAGCCCAGATAAAGGGTTTTACATGGGAGATTATGGAAGCTGGAGAACAAGAAGAGAACAGAGACCCACTGTGATTAGAACATGTTTCTGATTCTAAATCCGAATAGAGCATGGGCAATTTAAGAGATTACAAAGTAGAAATATTCAACATACTTCTTTTTATTTCTTATTAAAGTATGTAGTGGTTCATTTAAGTGCAGAGAACATACGCACTGGCCACAGATGTCTAGTTTTCATTTACATTTTGGTTGAGTTGTCAACTAACACGAATTCAATGTGAAATCAATAACAAATGTCACCATGTCATTAGATTTATGTAAAACGTTTGGTGATAAAATATCTACATTCCTTAATTAAAGTGATTGCTTTTTCAAATATAATACGTTTTTCACATTGATTCAATGTAATCACATTGCATTTTTTGGGTTGAAATGATGTGGAAACAATGTTGATTCAACCAGCTTTTGCCCAGTGGTTACTGTATGAATGCCAACAGTCAGTTTATTGTGTTATAGTGGATGAGCTGTAGGCATAGAAAAGCAGGGTTGTTGGTAACATTGATCATTGAATCAATTTTAAAAAACACTATAGGAGGTTTGTTTGAAGTATTTACCTGGCTGTGTTAGCTGGCTGTGTTAGCTGGCTGTGTTAGCTGGCTGTGTTAGCTGGCTGTGTTAGCTGGCTGTGTTTGTATTTGTATTTTTATTTATCAAGGATTCCCATTAGTTCCTGCCAAGGCAGCAGTTACTCTTCCTGGGTTCCAAACACAGTAAGACACATCACACAAAACAAAAGATAAAACAGTACATCATATAACATTATTACACCACAACATATCTACAATACAAAATGTTTAATACCACCATACAACAATATTACATTTACATTTACATTTAAGTCATTTAGCAGACGCTCTTATCCAGAGCGACTTACAACGTACGTTGGTGTACAGAGTGTGTGCTAGCGTGTGTCTACGTGTGTCTACGTGTGTCTGTTCCTGTGTGTGTGTCTGTTCCTGAGTGTGTGTCTGTTCCTGAGTGTGTGTCTGTTCCTGTGTGTGTGTCTGTTCCTGTGTGTGTGTGTCTGTTCCTGCGTGTGTGTCTGTTCCTGTGTGTGTGTCTGTTCCTGTGTGTGTATCTGTTCCTGTGTGTGTGTCTGTTCCTGTGTGTGTGTGTCTGTTCCTGTGTGTGTGTCTGTTCCTGTGTGTGTGTGTGTCTGTTCCTGTGTGTGTGTCTGTTCCTGTGTGTGTGTCTGTTCCTGAGTGTGTGTCTGTTCCTGTGTGTGTGTCTGTTCCTGTGTGTGTGTGTCTGTTCCTGTGTGTGTGTCTGTTCCTGTGTGTGTGTCTGTTCCTGTGTGTGTGTCTGTTCCTGTGTGTGTGTGTCTGTTCCTGAGTGTGTGTCTGTTCCTGAGTGTGTGTCTGTTCCTGTGTGTGTGTCTGTTCCGGTGTGTGTGTCTGTTCCTGAGTGTGTGTCTGTTCCTGTGTGTGTGTCTGTTCCTGTGTGTGTGTCTGTTCCTGTGTGTGTGTCTGTTCCTAAGTGTGTGTCTGTTCCTGAGTGTGTGCCTGTTCCGGTGTGTGTGTCTGTTCCTGTGTGTGTGTCTGTTCCTATGTGTGTGTCTGTTCCTGAGTGTGTGTCTGTTCAGGTGTGTGTGTCTGTTCCTGTGTGTGTGTCTGTTCCTGTGTGTGTGTCTGTTCCTGAGTGTGTGTCTGTTCCTGTGTGTGTGTCTGTTCCTGAGTGTGTGTCTGTTCCTGAGTGTGTGTCTGTTCCTGTGTGTGTGTCTGTTCCTGTGTGTGTGTCTGTTCCGGTGTGTGTGTCTGTTCCGGTGTGTGTGTCTGTTCCTGAGTGTGTGTCTGTTCCGGTGTGTGTGTCTGTTCCTGTGTGTGTGTCTGTTCCTGTGTGTGTGTCTGTTCCTGTGTGTGTGTCTGTTCCTGAGTGTGTGTCTGTTCCTGTGTGTGTCGGTTCCTGTGTGTGTGTCTGTTCCTGTGTGTGTGTCTGTTCCTGTGTGTGTGTCTGTTCCTGTGTGTGTGTCTGTTCCTGTGTGTGTGTCTGTTCCTGTGTGTGTGTCTGTTCCTGTGTGTGTGTCTGTTCCTGTGTGTGTGTCTGTTCCTGTGTGTGTGTCTGTTCCTGTGTGTGTGTCTGTTCCTGTGTGTGTGTCTCTTCACTGTCCCTGCGGTTCCATAAGGTGTATTTGTATCTGTTTTTTAAATCAGATTCTTCTACTTGAATCAGTTACCTGATGTGGAATAGAGTTCCATGTAGTCATGGCTCTATGTAGTAATGTGCACCTCCCATAGTCTGTTCTGGACTTGGGGACTGTGAAGAGACCTCTGGTATAACTTGTGGGGTATGCATTGGTGTCCGAGCTGATTACTAGCAATTAAAATAGACACATTGGTACATTCAGCATGTCACCACTTCTTACAAAAACAAGTTGTGATGAAGTCAATCTGTCCTCTACTTTGAGCCATGAGAGATTTAGATGCATATTATTCATGTTTGCTCTCTGTGTACATTTAAGGGCCAGCCGTGCTGCCCTGTTCTGAGTCAATTGTAATTTTCCTAGGTCCCTCTTTATGGCACCTGACCACACGACTGAACAGTAGTCCAGGTGCGACAAAACTGGGGCCTGTAGGACCTGCCTTGTTGATGGTGTTGTTTTAAGAAGGTAGAGCAGCACTTTATTATGGACAGACTTCTCCCCATCTTAGCTACTGTTGCATCAACATGTTTTGACGAAGAAAGTTTACAATCTAGCGTTACTCCAAGCAGTTTAGTCAGGTCAACTTGCTAAATTTACACATTATTTTATAGCAAGATTTAGTTAAGGTTTAGTGTACGACTTGTCCAAAATACAATGCTTTCAATTTTTTTTTTATATTTAGTGCTAACCTATTCCTTGCCACCCATTCGGAAATGAAAGCCAGTGAAATGAAAGCTTTACTCAAAGCCAGTGGCATATCATTAGTAAAGATTGAAAAAAAGGCTTAGACAGCTGCCCTGGGGAATTCCTGATTTTGCCTGGATTATGTTGGAGAGGCTTCCATTAAAGAACACCCCCTGTCTTCTGTTAGAGAGGTAACTCTTTATCCACAATATACTGTAGCAGGAGGTGTAAAGCCATAACACAACTTTTTCCAGCAGCAGACTATGATCCATAATTTTAATAAAAGCCACACTGAATTCTAACAAAACAGCTCCCACAATCTTTTTATCATCAATTTCTCTCAGCCAATCATCAGACATTTGTGTAACTGCCATGCTTGTTTTACATCCTTCCCTATTAGCGTGCTGAAAGTCTGTTGTAAATTTGTTTCCAGTAAAATGGTATTGAGATTTTGGTTAAACACTATTTTTCCCAAAAGTTTACTAGAGGTTGGTAACTGGCTGATTGGTTGGTTATTTGAGCCAGTAAAGGAGACAAAAATAATAGCTAAAGTTAATGAGCTAGCTAACTAACGTTAGCCAACTTGTGGATAGCTCTAGCTAATGGTACAATTGTACATCATTAAATGTACTTAACAAAGGCTATAAAACATGTCCACACACACAACAGCTGTTAGATACATCTACCCGACAGTTAGCTAGCTAGAGCTGAACTGGCTGTGGTAGCTACTAGCTAGCCAACTATCTGATAGTAGTTCATTCACTTCGGTGAAGAGGTGATGAAACCTTAGCTAACGTTACATGTCAGTTACACTACTGGCACTGCACTGGGAATGTTTTTTTTTTCTTCTGTCAAACAGCAATTTCCTTGACAACTACATCAGTCAAATAAAGAGTAGCTAGTTTCTGTTCTTCTTGCTTTTACAACTTGGAGAAAAAGCGCAACACACACATAGACAGCAGATGCCTCTGATCTTGTGCTGGTCCTACAAGCCAACCTTTCAGCAGCATTGCCTTCACACAGCCTGTCCACACGCTCTGTGGTGTCACTGCGGTCATAAATCCAGCTGAGTGAAACCACAAAACAGTCTACCCAACCGCTCTGTGGCGTCAGCATGGTCCTAAAGCAATGAAAGTTGCATCCCTGCTCTCACCCACTATTGCCTGACACCATATGAGTCAGTCAACACCTCAGAGCCCACTGCCTTTCATGGTGTCTGAAACTGGGAGAGAGGTAGAGAGAAGGGGAAAGAGAGAGGGAGAGAGATTGGGAAAGCTATATAGAGACAGAATAAGAAAAAGAGAAGAAGGTGAAGAATAAAGAGAGAGATCCCAATAGTCTCTCAGATCCTGCTGTGACACAGAAGTCCATGGAGCTCCATGTAAGAAAGGAGGCAGAGGGCAAACATCCACTCAGAGTCACCCCAGGCAGTGGCTGAGACATCAGGGTGAGAATACAAAACCACAGGGCGTCTGTCTGGACCCGGAGGAACATAGGGGGGAATACATTGAGAGGGTTGGAAAACAGTGTTGTGGTGTGTGAGCGGTGCCTAAAAACAAAATTCTGTAGAGGGTGAAGGTTGCAATAGATGCTCTTGGTAGACGAAAGATTGCGATTGGTTTCAAAAACACACACACACACACACACATGTTTGTTGCACTATCCTTGTGGAGACTAAACATTTGATTCCCATTCAAAATCCTATTTTCCCCAACTCTTAATCTAACCCCAACCTTAACCCAAAACCCTAAAACTAACCCTAACCCTAATTCCAACCCTAACCCAACCCTAAAATACCCTTTTTTTATTTTGTGGACTGGTGAACTGAAAAGAAAGTAAGGGGGATACCTACAACTGAAATTCAATTGAAACGAGTCTTCCGCATTTACCCCCTCTGAATCAGAGAGGTGCAGGTGGCTGCCTTAATCAACATCATTTACCCCCTCTGAATCAGAGAGGTGCAGGTGGCTGCCTTAATCAACATCATTTACCCCCTCTGAATCAGAGAGGTGCAGGTGGCTGCCTTAATCAACATCATTTACCCCCTCTGAATCAGAGAGGTGCAGGTGGCTGCCTTAATCAACATCATTTACCCCCTCTGAATCAGAGAGGTGCAGGTGGCTGCCTTAATCAACATCATTTACCCCTCTGAGAGGTGCAAGTGGCTGCCTTAATCAACATCATTTACCCCCTCTGAATCAGAGAGGTGCAGGTGGCTGCCTTAATCAACATCATTTACCCCCTCTGAATCAGAGAGGTGCAGGTGGCTGCCTTAATCAACATCATTTACCCCCTCTGAATCAGAGAGGTGCAGGTGGCTGCCTTAATCAACATCATTTACCCCTTCTGAATCAGAGAGGTGCAGGTGGCTGCCTTAATCAACATCATTTACCCCCTCTGAATCAGAGAGGTGCAGGTGGCTGCCTTAATCAACATCATTTACCCCCTCTGAATCAGAGAGGTGCAAGTGGCTGCCTTAATCAACATCATTTACCCCCTCTGAATCAGAGAGGTGCAGGTGGCTGCCTTAATCAACATCATTTACCCCCTCTGAATCAGAGAGGTGCAGGTGGCTGCCTTAATCAACATCATTTACCCCCTCTGAATCAGAGAGGTGCAGGTGGCTGCCTTAATCAACATCATTTACCCCCTCTGAATCAGAGAGGTGCAGGTGGCTGCCTTAATCAACATCATTGGCGCCCGGGGTGTTGGTGTTACATTCTGGTCTGTTTAACCTGTTGTTGTGCTTGTCTCCACCCCACACCAGGTGTCTCCTATCTTCCCCCATTATCCCCTATGTATTTGCACCTGCCTGACTCTGATTTGGATTACGACTCTTTGCCTGCCTTGACTTACCTTTTGCCTGCCCCTTGAACTATAATAAAATCTGAGAATCATACTATCTTCCTCCTGTGTCTGCATCTGGTTCTTAACCTGAGCCATGAAATGGGGGGAGTAGTTGTTTGACTGCCTTGCTCAAGGGCAGAATGGCAGTCTTTTCTACCTTGCTGGATTAGGGATTTGAACTAGGGTCCTTTTGGTTACTGGCCCAACGCTCTTAACCACTAGGCTACCTGCTGCCCCCTTGTCCACACTTGTCCAAATGTTCCTTGTTTTACTGTCCTTGTGAGGACTTCTTGTCCCCACAAGGATAGTAAAACCAAAAACACACACACTCAAATGCAAGGAGAGACATGTCCATGTGGGTTAGGTAGAGGGTATGGGATAGTATGGTGGTGTCACTACAGTCTGTCACTACAGCCCAGCAGGAGTCTGACTCTGGGCTCTGTAAGCAGGCGTAATTACTGAGACAAGTGTGTGTTACTGAGGCTGAGTGTGTTACTGAGGCTGTGTGTGTTATTGGGGCTGAGTGTGTTACTGGGGCTGAGTGTGTTACTGAGTCAGTGTGTGTTACTGAGGCTGTGTGTTTTACTGAGGCAGTGTTTTACTGAGGGAGTGTGTGTTACTGAGGCTGTGTGTGTTATTGAGGCAATGTGTGTTACTGGGGCAATGTGTGTTACTGAGGCAGTGTGTCTTACTGAGGCAATGTGTGCTACTGAGGCAGTGTGTGTTATTGAGGCAATGTGTGTTACTGAGGTTATGTGTGTATTCAGTCTCCCTGGATAGTTGTGATGCTGCAGTATCATCTCAATGTCTCTCCCTCTGCCTCTCCCTCTCCCTTTCCCTTTCCCTCTCCGCCTCTGCCTCTGCCTCTGCCTCTGCCTCTGCCACTGCCTCTCCCTCTGCCTCTCCCTCTGCTTCTGCCTCTCCATCTGCCTCTCCCTCTGCCTCTCCCTCTGCCTCTGCCACTCCCTCTGCCTCTGCCTCTCCCTCTCTGCCTCTGCCACTCCCTCTGCCTCTGCCTCTTCCTCTTCCTCTTCCTCTCCTCTCCCTCTCCCTCTGCCTCTCCCTCTGCCTCTGCTTCTCCCTCTCCCTCTCCCTCTCTGCCTCTGCCACTCCCTCTGCCTCTGCCTCTTCCTCTTCCTCTGCCTCTTCCTCTTCCTCTTCCTCTTCCTCTTCCTCTTCCTCTTCCTCTTCCTCTTCCTCTTCCTCTTCCCTCCCTCTCCCTCTGCCTCTCCCTCTCCCTCTGCTTCTCCCCCTGCCCCTGCCTCTGCCTCTGCCTCTGCCTCTGCCTCTGCCTCTGCCTCTGCCTCTGCCTCTGCCTCTGCCTCTGCCTCTCCCTCTGCCTCTTCCTCTTCCTCTTCCTCTTCCTCTCCCTCTCCCTCTGCCTCTCCCTCTGCCTCTGCTTCTCCCTCTCCCTCTCCCTCTCTGCCTCTGCCACTCCCTCTGCCTCTGCCTCTTCCTCTTCCTCTGCCTCTTCCTCTTCCTCTTCCTCTTCCTCTTCCTCTTCCTCTTCCTCTTCCTCTTCCTCTTCCTCTTCCTCTTCCTCTTCCTCTTCCTCTTCCTCTCCCTCTCCCTCTGCCTCTCCCTCTCCCTCTGCTTCTCCCCCTGCCCCTGCCCCTGCCCCTGCCTCTGCCTCTGCCTCTGCCTCTGCCTCTGCCTCTGCCTCTGCCTCTGCCTCTGCCTCTGCCTCTGCCTCTGCCCCTGCCTCTGCCTCTGCCTCTGCCTCTGCCTCTCCCTCTTTCACCATGAACATGACAGTGAATAAATGTACAGTATTAACAGTAGCATTAGAATGAGGTTCAATGACCAACACTGACCCATAAAGTTGTACTGACATTAATCTTTCCAACTGCCAGGGATACATCTGTTTAGTTCCGACAGGAAGTAGAAAAGAGAGAATGATTCAGATATGCATCTCTGCTCCTATTCCTGTCCGGTTGTTGTCAAGAGCAAATTCATCATTAGGACCATAATATTCTGTCAGATTTGATTTCTATTTGCTTTCCCTAGCGAGAGTGACACAGAGATATTGAAGGAAAGTGTATCACCCACTCCACAACACAACAGTACAAACTAATATCCTGCTGATTGCACCTCATATCTGTATTGGAGCCTGAAATAAAGTATCCGGTGCAAGGGGACACATAATGTATAAGAACTGACAGTAACCAGGGTGGGCAGAGAGCACTCCTGGGAGTTATGACAAATATGATATGACAGATGACATACTATCTATGTCATCTATACTAATTCATCGTAAAACATAATGATTATCCCTCATTTAATATACAAAAATTCAGAGTTACTGAAGAGGTACTGTGTTTGTTTGCTATTAGCAAGACACATTGTGTATGTTTGGATGTGGGGTAGATTACTAATGTATCGCACATAGTGGACCAATAATTGCTTTGTCAGGACTTTCACGGGGCAGTGGGCATTAGTTTGAAAAGAATCCATCGGTTCAATTATTTGTTTGTATTTCACAGAGAGAGAGACAATCCTTGTGGGAGGGGACAAACAACGTATTCTGCACAAAATCAGCAATAAATAAATGTAATTAAGCCTGCAGCAATTATTTAATTTATTTGATTGGCAACCTCTCATTAAAGCCCACTTAAGACAAACCATTTAATGTGAACCTACTGGAAGGATCTCTGTTTCTGCACACCCCAGCTCTTTCTCATTCCAGTAAGTGATCACAGCATGTAGTCATTCATTTACACTAGACAGACAGCCACACAGGACAGGACTACCACTCTCTCAGGCTGCTGTCTCCTGGTAGAATACAACACTACCTTCTGCCTTCTGTAGTGTTAAGGCTCTGGACATGTAATAAAAGGATGAAGACAGACTGTACCTTATACAAATATGCGATCTTATTTGGACCAGTTTCACCGCAGGAGTAAAATAATCCTGCAGCAGGAGTTGTACATTTGAATGGTGCAGTTGTAGGACATTTACTTTGTCTGGTGCTTTAGCTTTTCTGTGAGCGAGAGAGTAACGATAGTGTTGGAGTCGTGCTTGGCCACGCAGTCATGGGTGAGCATGTTAAACAGGAGGGGACTAAGCACACACCCCTGAGGGGCCCCCGTGTTGAGGGTCAGCATGGTAGATGAGTTGTTGCCTACCCTTTCCACCTGGGGGCGGCCCGTCAGGTAGTCCAGGATCCAGTTACAGAACGAGGTGTTTAGTCCTAGGGTCCTTAGCTTATTGATGAGCTTTGTGGGTACTATGGTGTTGAATGCTGGGCTGTAGTCAATTAACAGCATTCTCACATGTGTTCCTTTTGTCCAGGTGGGAAAGGGCGTTGTGGAGTGCGATTGAGATTGTGTCATCTGTGGATCTGTTGGGGCGGTATGCGAATTAGGGTGGGTCTAGGGTTTCCGGGATGATGGTGTTGATGTGAGCCATGACCAGCCTTTCAAAGCACTTCATGGCTACTGACGTGAGTGCTACAGGGTGGTAGTCATTTAGGCAGGTTACCTTCGCTTTATTGAGCACAGGGACTATGGTGGTCTGCTTGAAACATATAGGTATTACAGACTCGGTCATGGAGAGGTTGAAAATGTCAGTGAAGACACTTGCCAGTTGGTCGAAGCGAGCGTAAAATAGATTTAGCCTGTCTGGTAGGCTCGTGTCACTGGGCAGCTCGCGGCTAGGTTTCGCTTTGTAAATGTTGCTCTTTGTTGTCTCATGCAGTGTTGTGTTCCCCAAACACTGGATAGGCAGACAGGAATGTAATCCTATTGGAGCACCATTCCAGACACAAGGAGAAACAGAATGAACCAGAGAGCAGTTCTGCCAGCTCTAAAGTCTTCTTATGAACAAGAGGGCTGGATTACAGTAAGAGGCAGACAATTACACATACTCATCCAACAAACTCTAAAACAGAAGACCAACAAAACCAACACAATGCCTCTCAATATGTGGTATATGATAGGGTCCTCTGACTATTATTGCCATAATACATTCTGGTGTCTACAGACCTTACCAACAAAGAGCCTCTGTTGTGCTTGGTGCTCAGAGGCTCACGGCTCCTCATCTTTTCATTTAGATACAGCTACAAGCAAATTCTTGGTTTGCTAAATCATTTTTGACTGTATCTCTTTGATAGTGGCAGGTTATTAAAGCCAAATGGATGTTTGACATGTCGGAAGTGTTTCCAGTAGCATTTCTGCTGTAATGTTGTGATAGACAATTGTGAGTTAGTATGGATGTGTTTGACAAACCGTCTGACTAACTGAAGCCCTTTGAGGTAGAGAGAGGATGACAGGCTGCTCTCCTCCTCCAGAATCAAATAAAAACCATGTTCCGTGGCTTTTCTGGAGAACAGGTTAACTTTTCCCATTAATCATCTCTCATTAACATACTTCCTAAATATGCCAATTCCTCACTTTAAGGGGCTACCGCAGCTATTTCCATATCCACATATCTATATCAAATAATATAGCATATTTACCCGGGCATGGTTTAGTCTGAGTTGAGTCTGAGGTTAGTCTGAGGTTAGTTTGAGGATAGTCTGAGACAGTGGTTAAGTAAAAATACTTGAAAGTACTACTTATATTTTTTACAACTTTTAATTTTACTTCACTACATTCATAAAGAAAGGCATATAATTTTTACTCCATACATTTTCCTTGACAACCAAAAGTGCTCATTACATTTTGAATGCTTAGCAGGACAATAAATGGTCTAATTCACACTTATTAAAATAACATCCTTGGTCATCCCTACTGCCTCTGATCTGGTGGACTCACAAAACACATGCTTTGTTTGTAAATGATGTCTGAGTGTTGGTGTGCCCCTGGCTATCCATAAATAAATAAATACAACTTTTTAAAACGATGCTGATGATGTTTGATTTGCTTAATATAAGGACTTTGATACTTAAGTACGTTTTATAAATTCCATTTTCTTTTGATACTTAAGTATATTTAAAACCAAATACTTGTAGACTTTTAATCAAGTAGTATTGTACTGGGTGACTTTCACTTTTACTTGAGTCATTTTCTATTAAGGTATCTTTACTTTTACTCAAGTATGACAATGGGGTACTTTTTCCACGACTGGTTAGTCTGAAGTTAGGTCATAACTCTTTCCACTCTCACTTGACAGAAGTTTGTAAGAGAGCCCAGAGGGCATGTGACATACTGTATGTAGAGTCAATATTTCAAAGATTACTACCAAGAGGAGGACAAAAGAAACACGTTGTCTCTGTTCAGCCAAGGCATAAGCAGAGCTGTCAGGGTATGACAGGGAATAGTTAAGTCCTCCTCTACTTGAGAGAGGAGAGGGGCACAAGTGAGGTTTTGATCACCCCTGACTCCTGATTAGTGAAGAAGGCTGAGGGACAGTGGCACAGCCAGGGGCTCACTGATCACACAGATGCATTCTGGGCTGGGAGAAAAGACAGATAAGGCATAGTGCATCTATCCATCTCTGGAAAGAGTCTAGTTTGTTTGGCACACAGACACTGCCTGAGGCCCAGACCTCCAGGAGTCAGCACTGACATTACCATATACAGATGTAGGCTCTTCATTTGAGACAGTTTGCTACTGCAGAAAAAGAATCCTGCAGCGACAGGAAATATGAATAATCATGTGGATTATAATTCATAGATAGTTTTGTTGGGGTTGATACATTTTTCGTAAGAGAAAATCAAGTCTGAAATTTCAAAGTGGGAATTACAAACTTCAGAAGCCTTTTTAGACCTCAAATATACAACTTGTTTTAAATGTCTTGCATTGCAGGAAAGTTCTCCTGCAATCGGGTGATCAAATTAAGATCCTACATCTGTACTGTATATCTCTGTCTTTATACATGAGGCAGCTAGCGCCAGGTGAGTGTGATGAACATTCAAGTATTGAATTCTGAGCAGGTCACACAAATAACAGTTAACAAATGTGTTTTCAGTGCAAGTAAACAGCATGTTCTACTGTTAAGCTGGCATCTTGTGCACATACATATAATACTGCGCCCATTCTGCACACATAGACCTATATGTTGATTCTTGTTTTACAGATTCTCTCTAAATCCCTTGTTACTTGGCGCAGACTTGATTGATAAAAGTGTATTGGAAAAGCCATGCATCTTTACAACATTGCAATAACGTTGATTCCTGCTTAAAGTCAATGAACACAAGAGAGAGGAAGGAATACAATACTTTTGGCCAGAAAAAGTGCAAATGAGGGAGGTGATATTTCTTAAAGCTTTGAACCCTGTCCAATAACATTGGATTCCAGTGACCTTTCCTAACAGGGGATCTGTTCACTGAGGGCCTCCATGGATTAAGCACAGCATCATTAGAATGACCCATGCTGACAGATAGACTGCCCACATCGCAATGAAACCAAATACTACAGCACCTTATGGAGTGTGAAAGGTTAACCGAGTAGGCAAGTAAGGAAAAGGAGTCGGAAGAATATGGAGTGCAGATAATGTATACATTCCAATCACACTGCATTGTTCCGACACTACACAGAGTCAACTACATTTAATGGGAGAGTCTCTTAGAGAACATTCACTTTTTTCAGAATTCAGAAAATGATTCAGAACACTCCTTGGCACCTTTGTAAAAGCAATTTAATATTAATAAACGGACATATTCCATCTCCACCAGCCAGGTCCAGAGTTCCATGCCGTGCGGTCGGTATCTGAGTCGTGTAGCCTGTTTAGCTTGCCTGGCGCTGGGGGAATAGCCCCTTATGGTGGGCCCATTAGTCAGAGCAGCGTGGCCACCCTGGCAATGTAAATGGTCATGTCAGAGGCCCAGTAATTGATATGGATGATTACAGGCCTCTCTCTGGCCCACCGGAATAAGGACCAGGAATATCCTGCTAATTGTCAGTGAAGGATTCAAACTGGCTGCAAGTCTACATTTTCCCACTACTCCCAGTAGCCTCTTCTGCTCCAAAACACACTCCTCGGCCCTATAAACTGAGGATAATACTGCCACACCAATATTCTTAGAGTCTGACTCGAGCTGGAATGCGAAGGGGGAAAGTATGGTAGATTTAATGTAGAGAGTGAAGACCTCACCAACATCCTCTGTGCTCTTGGAAGATCATAAATCAAACTTTAGAAGTTACATTTTATTTTTCTATTTTGTTATTATTCTTATCGGCAGACTCAACAGCCTTGGCTTCTCAAATGACTACCTCGCCTGTTTCACCAACTACTCCTCAGATGGAGTTCAGTGTGTCAAATTGGAGGGCCTGTTGTCCAGACCTCTGGCAGTCTCTATGGGGGTTCATTTCTCAGGCCGACTCTTTTCTCTTTATATATCAACAATGTTGCTCTTGCTGCGGGTGGTTCCTTGATCCACCTCTACACAGACGACACCATTCTGGATACATCTGGCCCTTCTTTGGACACTGTGTTAACAAACATCCAAACGAGCTTCAATGCCATACAACACTCCTTTTGTGGCCTCCAACTGCTCTTAAACGCTAGTAAAACTAAATGCATGCTCTTCAACCGATCGCTGCCCGCACCTGCCCGCCCAACTTGCATCACTACACTGGACGGTTCTGACTTAGAATATGTGGACAACTACAAATACCTAGGTGTCTGGCTAGACTGTAAACTCTCCTTCCATACTCACATCAAGCATCTCCAATCCAAAATTAAATCTAGAATCAGCTTCCTATTTCGCAACAAAGCCTCCTTCACTCATGCTGCCAAACATACCCTCGTAAAACTGACTATCCTACCGATCCTAGACTTTGGCGATGTCATTTACAAAATAGCTTCCAACAGTCTACTCAGCAAACTGCATGCCGTCTATCACAGTGCCATCCGTTTTGTCATCAAAGCCCAATATACCACCAACCATTGCGACCTGTATGCTCTCGTCTGCTGGCCCTCACTACATATTTGTCGCCAGACCCACTGGCTCCAGGTCATTTATAAGTCTTTGCCAGGTTAAGCTCCTCCTTATCTCAGCTCACTGATCACCATAACAACACCCACCCATAGAAAGTGCTCCAGCAGGTATATCTCACTGGTCATGCCCAAAGCCAACACCTCCTTTGGCCGCCTTTCTTGACAGTTCTCTGCTGCCAATGACTGGGAGGAATTGCAAAAATCGCTAATGTTGGAGACTTATATCTCCCTCACAAACTTTAAACATCAGCTATCTGAGCAGCTTACCGATCGCTGCAGCTGTACACAGGCCATCTGTAAATAGCCCATCCAACTATCTACCTCATCCCCATATTGTTTATATTTACGTTTTTGCTCTTTTGCACACCAGTATTTCTACTTGCACATCATCATCTGCACATCTATCACTCCAGTGTTAATTTGCTAAATTGTAATTACTTCGCCCTTATGGCCAAATTTATTGCCAAACCTCCTTACTCCATTTGCATACACTGTGTATAGATGTTTCAATTGTGTTATTGACTGTTTATTCCATGTGTAACTCTGTGTTTGTGTCGCACTGGTTTGCTTTATCTTGGTCAGGTCGCAGTTGTAAATGAGAACTTGTTCTCAACTGGCCACCTGGTTAATAAATAAAGGTGAAATTTAAAAAATATATGGAAAAATAACCTTTGTGTAGTCTGAACATTCTATATACTCTCAAAAATGATCCACCTTCACTAAAACCCTCAAATAAAGCAGCTTAATTGAATTTTAAACCCCAAATCTATTTTGCATGAAGAAACAACCATCACAAACTTTGTGAATATCTGGGATTTCCCTCTTCACAATGCAGAAAGACTGCTTTTAATCAGTGGACACCACTTGCTTTTATTACAAGACATCTGTCATAATTGTTTTCTTTACTGAAGTCAAGGTTTATTATTATTATTATTATTGCTAAAGGTACTGCATAGGTGTAAACAACTTTTTTACAAGAGATTGCACTTATATAGCATAAGAAAGTAGCAGAAATGTGCAGAAAGTAGTTTTGAATGCATTTTATTGAAGGGAAACAATAACAGTCAAAGATTTTTGGCAACATAGTGATATAGTCTTATATACTGTACAATGAGGAATTCAACTACAAAATACTAGTCTTCTCCCATTTTTTAAAACTATTGCCCCCACCCACAAGGTGTATAAACAACAATAAATACAAATACAATAAGATAGATACAAAACAACAATTTGAAGAACATAAATCAATCAACTCTAATTACGAACCCGGGTCTCCGGAGTCAGAAACAGTCACTAAACCAACTGAGCCACGAATAGCCGGCAGAAACCAGAAGATGAGGCAGACACAGCAGTACTTGAGACGGTGTATTTAATGAAGTAAAAAGTGAAGTTCTTCAGGAAAACATGTAACTCCACAACCTCAAAAGGAATTCCACAAGAACAAAGGTAATCCTCCAAGACAAAAAGGTAAATCCACAAGGTGGAAGGTAAAGCACAAAAAGCCTCAAAAGATACTCAAAAACAAACAAACAAGAACAAAAAAAAACAGAATTCCACAAGAGAGTCCACCGGGATCAACAAGAGTTCTCAGAGTACTAGGGCTGGGTGCTAACATACAAACACAGAGCAAAGAACAGAGGAAAACAAAGGGTTTAAATACAATCAGGGGAAACGAGGCACAGGTGCAAATAATAATGGGGATCAAGGGAAAACAAAAGGTCAAAAGGCACAATGGGGGCATCTAGTGACCAAAAACCGGAATAACCCTGGCCAAATCCTGACAGAGTCCCCCCCCCCTAGGAAACGTTCCTACCAGCTCGCTCAGGGTGGAGGGCCCTGAACTGACGAATGGGTTCAGGGTCCAGTATGTCTTTGGCAGGAACCCAGGAGCGCTCCTTAGCCTTCCCAGTCCACCAGATACTGCCAGGACCGCTGCACCCGGCGGGAATCCAGTATCCGATGGACGGTATAAGCCGGCTGGCCTCCAATGACACGAGGCGGAGGGAGAGGTCTGTCTGACGGGACAAGGGGAGAAAAAACAACAGGTTTTAATAAGGAAATGTGAAACGTGGGATTAATCTTAAGGGATCTGGGTAAGTGTACGCGATAAGAAACTGGGTTAACTCTCCTGGCAACCTTAAAGGGACCGATGTATTTTTGGGACAGCTTGCGAGACTCCACCCGTAGTGGTAAGTCTCTTGTGGAGAGCCAGACTCTCTGGCCGGGGCGCAGGGTAGGCCCGGGACGGCGACGTCTGTTGGCTTGTTGTTGGTACCTCTGTGAACGCATAAGATTAAGACGGGTCTTCCTCCACATAAGCCGACAGCGTCTGACGAACTTCAAGGCTGAAGGCACTCTGACTTCTGCCTCCTGGTCCGGGAACAATGGAGGGGCATAGCCAAACTGACACTTGTGCGGGGACATACCGGTGGAGGAGGAGCGCAAGGTGTTGTGCGCGTATTCGGCCCAAACAATGAAGGACGACCATGTGGACGGATTGTTACGAGTCATACATCGGAGGGTGGTTTCCAGCTCTTGATTCATCCTCTCTGTTTGGCCGTTGGACTCCGGATGGTACCCTGAAGATAGACTGGCAGAAGCCCCCATGAGTTGGCAGAATGCCTTCCAAAACCTAGATGCGAACTGGGGACCTCTGTCAGAAACCATATCTTGAGGAATGCCGAAGACTCGGAACACATGATTAATTACCAACTCAGCCGTTTCCTTGGCAGAAGGTAACTTAGTCAGAGGGACGAACCTGGCCGCCTTTGAAAACCTGTCGATTATGACTAGGATAGTAGTATTGCCATGGGATGGAGGAAGGCCAGTAATAAAGTCCAACGAGATATGGGACCAGGGTCTGAGGGGAACAGGTAAAGGGTGAAGGAGTCCTTGCGGGCGGAGGTGAGAAGATTTGCCCTGGCAGCACACGGGGCAAGCATTGACGAAAGTGGCAACGTCTTCTCTTATGGTAGGCCACCAGAACTTACGCTGGATGAACTCCAAGGTGCGACCTACGCCCGGGTGACAAGTGAGGCGAGAGGAGTGCCCCCACAGAAGGACCTGAGTCCTCACTGCCTTGGGGACAAACAACCGATTGGCAGGACCTCCTTTCGTGTCCGGTTCAATAGCTTGAGCTCGTCTCACGGTATCCTCAACTTGCCACAAGATCGGAGCAACGATCTTAGCAGCAGGAAGGACTGGCATGTCCGTGTCATCTCGAATGGCAGGAGCGTAGATTCAGAACAGGGCATCCGGTTTGAGATTCTTCGACCCGGGCCGATAGGTGAGGATAAACTGGAATCGTTTGAAGAAAAGAGACCATCTAGCTTGTCTAGAGTTCAACCGCTTCGCCTGCTGGATATACTCCAGATTTTTGTGGTCCGTAAGCACTTGAAACGGGTGAGAAGCCCCCTCGAGCCAGTGTCTCCATTCCTTCAATGTCATCTTAACCGCTAGGAGTTCACGATCCCCCACATCGTAGTTCCTCTCAGCCGGGCTAAGCCGTTGTGAGAAGAAAGCGCACGGATGAAGATTCTTGTCTTCACCCCTCTGAGACAGGACAGCTCCAACACCAACCTCTGAGGCGTCTACCTCCACCACAAACGGTTCATCCGTAGTCGGTAGTATCAGGATGGGAGCAGAGAGGACGCGCTGCTTGAGTCCTTGGAAGGCCGTCTCAGCTTCTCTTCCCCACAAAAACCTTGCATTGCCACCCTTGGTTAAAGCTGAGAGAGGGGCTGCCACCAAGCGGAAGTTCTTGATGAACTTGCGGTAAAAGTTAGTGAAGCCCAGGAAACGCTGAACTTCCTTAACGGATTTGGGGGTGGGCCAATCCGCTACCGCCCCTACCTTCCTGGGGTCCATTTGGACTCGACCGGGTTCCACTACAAATCCCAGGAATTGTACTCGGGATGAATGGAATTCACATTTTTCCTGCTTAACGTACAGATGGCTGTCAAGGAGGCGTTTGAGTACTTGTCTGACATGCTTTGTGTGTTCTTGAAGAGAGCTCGAAAAGATGAGGATGTCATCCAAGTAAACAAACACAAATATGTTAAGCATATCCCTAAGCACATCGTTGATGAGCGCTTGGAACACCACTGGGGCATAGGTCAGGCCGAAGGGCATCACCAAGTATTCATAGTGACCAGTAGGCGTGTTGAAAGCGGTCTTCCACTCGTCACCAGGTCTGATCCGCACAAGATGGTATGCGTTCCGCAGGTCAAGCTTAGTGAAAACAACTGCTTCCTGGAGCAGCTCGAAGGCTGTGGCCATAAGGGGTAGCGGGTAACGGTTACGTACGGTTATGGCATTGAGTCCCCGGTAGTCGATGCAAGGACGTAATCCACCGTCTTTCTTGGCCACAAAGAAAAACCCTGCTCCCGCCGGGGAGGTGGATGGACGCATGAGGCCTGCTTCCAGAGCGTCCTTGATGTAGGTATCCATAGCAGCTCGTTCGGGTGGAGATAGGGAAAAGATCCGACCCCTGGGGGGGGCAAGTGCCCGGAAACAGTTCGATGGGGCAAACATAAGGTCTATGGGGTGGTAGCATGGTGGCCCTCTGTTTGCTAAATACCAGTTTGAGGTCATGGTAACACTCGGGAACTCGGGTCAGGTCGATGGATTCTAAAGACTCGGGAGTAGAACTCGGGGGAATTCGGGAAAATACAAGTAGCTTGGCACGTAGGACCCCACTGCTTGATAGTGCCCACAGACCAGTCAATGTGAGGGTTATGGCTGTGAAGCCAGGGGTATCCAAGGACGAGAGGGAACTCGGAACAGGAGATCAAATGAAAGTTCATCAATTCCTGGTGTTGTGAAACTGAAAGTCACAAGGAGGTAGTGACATGAGTGACAAGTCCAGATCCCAAAGGGCTTCCATCCAATGTAGTAACCCTCATGGGGTCACTTAGAGGTTCAGAGGGAACGCCATTCTCCTTCGCCAAGACACCATCCATGAAGTTACCTGCGGCTCCAGAGTCTACCAAGGCTTGAAGGTGAAGCTTGTGGTTGTCCCAGGAAAGGATGACTGGAATGAGCAGACGGGAGTTGGACGGATGGGAGGAGGTTATGTTTCCCGTTATAGTTCCCCCCGGTCTGTACGGGACAGAGAGTTTCCCTGGAGCCCGGGACACGTGGAACGGAAATGGCCCGGTTTGCCGCAATATAGACAGCGTCGCTCCCTCATCCGGCAGTCTCTCTCAGCCTGGGAGATGCGTCCAATCTGCATGGGTTCCGGTGGAGCCAGCGAGGATAAAGGTGGGGACTCGGAGCTGGGACTGATAGGGTCTAGAGGTCTACGGTTGAGTTCTCTCTCTCTCAGACGCTGGTCAATGCGTGAGGCCAACTTGATCAGGGACTCGAGATTGTCCGGTGGTTCCCGAGTGGCCAGTTCATCTTGGATAGTGTCGGAAAGGCCTTTCAGAAAGCACACCGTGAGCGCCTCGTTGTTCCAGCCACTCGCTGCTGCCACCGTGCGGAACTGGATGGCATAGTCCGTCACGCTGCGTCGACCTTGGTGGAGAGTCAGGAGCTGTTTGGCTGAGTCAGGACCACTGCTTGGGCCTTGAAACACTCGTTTGAATTCCTCAGCAAAGGCAGAGTAGCTGGCACAGCAGGAACTATGGGCATCCCACACAGCAGTAGCCCAGGCCAGGGCTTTTTCCGAAAGCAGGGTGATGATATATGCGATCTTAGACCGGTCGGTGGGGAACGACGAGGGTTGCAATCAAAGGAGAGAGAACATTGGGTGAGAAACCCTTTACAAGCACTTGGATCACCTGAGAACCGTTGGGGAGGTGGAAGACGAGGTTCAGCCAGAGGGTTAACTGCCATGGGTACGTGAATCTGAGGTACTGGGACAGGAACTGTTGCCGGGGTAAGTCGATCAGATATCTGCTTTATGGAAGTCAGCATCTCCGACAGAAGATGAGAATGTCTAGCCATTAAGGCCTCTTGCTGAACCAGGGCGGCTTCGTGGCGTTGGACAGTCTCCTGGTGGTGGGACAGCATGGCAATAAGGTCCTGGGAACTGGCTGCCTCTGGGTTCATTTTTGGCTCTGTGTTTCTGTCAGGACCCGGTTACGAACCCAGGTCTCCGGAGTGAGAAACAGTCACTAAACCAACTGAGCCACGAATAGTCGGCAGAAACCAGAATATTATATACTATAAATTATATATACTATTATATACTATAAATTAATATATATTATATATTATAAATTATATACTGTACAATGAGGAATTCAACTACAAAATACTAGTCTTCTCCCATTTTTTTAAACTATTGTCCCCACCCACAAGGTGTATAAACAACAATAAATACAAATACAATAAGATAGATACAAAACAACAATTTGAAGAACATAAATCAATCAACTCCAATTAGTGTCAGGACCCAGTTACGAACCCAGGTCTCCGGAGTGAGAAACAGTGACTAAACCAACTGAGCCACGAATAGTCAGCAGAACCCAGAAGATGAGGCAGACACAGCAGTACTTGAGACGGTGTATTTAATGAAGTAAAAAGTGAAGTTCTTCAGGAAAACATGTAACTCCACAACCTCAAAAGGAATTCCACAAGAACAAAGGTAATCCTCCAAGACAAAAAGGTAAATCCACAAGGTGGAAGGTAAAGCACAAAAAGCCTCAAAAGAAACTCAAAAACAAACAAACAAGAACAAAAAAAACAGAATTCCACAAGAGAGTCCACCGGGATCAACAAGAGTTTACAGAGTACTAGGGCTGGGTGCTAACATACAATCACAGAGCAAAGAACAGAGGAAAACAAAGGGTTTAAATACAATCAGGGGAAACGAGGCACAGGTGCAAATAATAATGGGGATCAAGGGAAAACAAAAGGTCAAAAGGCACAATGGGGGCATCTAGTGACCAAAAACCGGAACAACCCTGGCCAAATCCTGACAATTAGCACTTGCAGGACAATATGCAAATGTGTGTGCATGGACTTTGCAGATGTATTTCTCACATGTGCATCACATAGTATTTGTTGCCTGCCCCAGCTGCAGCCTCAGGTGGATCAGAACAAGATTCAGCCCCCTGAACAGCTTTCACAAGCACTGCAGAGGCTGCTGTACGGGGGAGGCTGTCATGCAGGTGAAAGAGGACCCAAAAGCGACTTAACAGAAACAGAGTTTATTCAAGTCCAAACAGGGAATAACAGACATCCTCTAGTCTGTAGAGGGGAATAACAGGAGAAGCGGCCACAGACTGCAGGTCGGGTAGGCGCAGGCCGTAGTTGACAGAGACACCTGCTCACACGCAGCATCTGATGAAGGCAAAAAACACGACAGGACAGGGCGAAACACAATCACAGCACGGTGAATACTAAACAAGGAACCGACAGGACAGGAACGGAACACAAAGGAATAAGTAGGGACTCCAATCAGGGGAAAGGATCGGGAACAGGTGTGGGAAGACTAAATGATGATTAGGGGAATAGGAACAGCTGGGAGCAGGAACGGAACGATAGAGAGAAGAGAGAGCGAGAGAGTGAGAGAGGGAGGGGGAGAGAGAGGGATAGAAAGAGGGAAAGAACCTAATAAGACCAGCAGAGGGAAACGAATAGAATGGGGAGCACAGGGACGAGACATGATAATAAATGACAAACATGACAGAGGCGCTCCCTTCTTTGAATGTGTGGTGTTACAAGTGCCTTTCCCACCTGCTCCGGAAACACCCTCCTCTTGTTCCACTTATCAGGCATCCAGGTAGGGTTGATCTTGTTCCATATTACAAAGGCATTGTAACATCATTGACGTTATGGAAGATGACCAGGGGCCAGTGGGCAGTCATCCTCCTGCAGCTGTAAGTTCCAATTACCATGTCCAGGTTGTCCACGCCTCCTATGTTGTGGTTGTAGTCCAAGATGATGGCTGGCTTCATGTTCTCACGATCACTGATCTCAGCCAGTTTGTGCCGTGCTCAGGAGGACCACATTCGTGTTCCTTTTCGGGAGGTAAGAAACTAGAGTGGTGGTTGGGGTGAAGGCAAACTTTGATGAGAAGGACTCTCTCCCCCATATTGTGAGGAGTGCAGGGGAAGCTCAGGCTTGTTCTTTCTAACTGTGCAACCATGATGATCTTCCTCTTCAAGAGCTTCTGGCTGAGTTCAATCAGTAACATACATAATCTCAATTTCTCATTGTGTGTGTGTGTGTGTGTGTGTGTGTGTGTGTGTGTGTGTGTGTGTGTGTGTGTGTGTGTGTGTGTGTGTGTGTGTGTGTGTGTGTGTGTGTGTGTGTGTGTGTGTGTGTGTGTGTGTGTGTGTGTGTGTGTGTGTGTGTGTGTGTGTGTGTGTGTGTGTGTGTGTGTGTGTCTTTGTGGTTTTATGTTTTTAAAACTGCCGGCGGAAATAACAAATATGTTTTTAAAAAGAAACAAGGTATTAAAAGTCAGAATTTGAAAAATACTGCAGTTACAATAAGATTGTTGCCTGTTTCAGTTGGAGCGGTGGAGTAATAACTCACTTGGACTAAGTGAAATGAGACAAGAGCACGCCTTCAGAGACACATAATGGAAGTTAATGAAAACCTTGTGGAGTTCAGGTCCTCCTCCGGGCTGTAGGCTGGAAAAGGAACGGGGCTGTGTGTGTAATTACTCTCCCTGTGTGGCACTGCTTCAGATGGCATTACAATAAACTCCATCAGGACAAGGCTACATCAGGACAGGGCTAGGCTATATCAGGACAAGGCTACATCAGGACAGGGCTATATCAGGATAAGGCTACATCAGGACAAGGCTATATCAGGACAAGGCTACATCAGGACAAGGCTATATCAGGACAAGGCTACATCAGGACAAGGCTACATCAGGACAGGGCTAAGCTATATCAGGACAAGGCTACATCAGGACAGGGCTATATCAGGATAAGGCTACATCAGGACAAGGCTATATCAGGACAAGGCTATATCAGGACAGGGCTATATCGGGATAAGGCTATATCAGGACAAGGCTACATCAGGACAAGGCTATATCAGGACAAGGCTACATCAGGACAAGGCTACATCAGGATAAGGCTACATCAGGACAAGGCTATATCAGGACAAGGCTACATCAGAACAAGGCTATATCAGGACAAGGCTACATCAGGACAGGGCTATATCAGGATAAGGCTACATCAGGACAAGGCTACATCAGGACAAGGCTAGGCTATATCAGGACTAGGCTACATCAGGACAGGGCAAGGCTATATGAGCACAAGTTTACATCAGGACAGGGCTATATCAGGATAAGGATACATCAGGACAAGGCTATATCAGGACAAGGCTACATCAGGATAAGGCAAAATCAGGATAAGGCTACATCAGGACAAGGCTATATCAGGATAAGGCTACATCGGGACAAGGCTACATCAGGACAAGGCTAGGCTACATCAGGACAAGGCTACATCAGGACAAGGCTACACCAGGGCAAGGCTACATCAGGACTGGGCTACATCAGGACAAGGCTACATCAGGACAGGGCTAGGCTATATCAGGACAAGGCTACATCAGGACAGGGCTAGGCTACATCAGGACAAGGCTACATCAGGACAAGGCTAGGCTATATCAGGATAAGGCTACACCAGGACAAGGCTAGGCTACATCAGGACAAGGCTACATCAGGACAAGGCTAGGCTATATCAGGACACGGCTACTTCAGGACAGGGCTAGGCTATATCAGGATAAGGCTACATCAGGACAAGGCTCCTTCAGGACAAGGCTACAACAGCACAAGGCTACATCAGGAAAATTCTGCATTGTGTTCACACAGACACCAACATTTCCTGCTGAACTATTCAATGCAGTCCAAACCCAAAGCTAGGCTGAACTTTTGGTTAAATTCTCTGACCCCAGTGCAATCACTGGTGCAAAGTTTTGAATAAAAATAGAAATATAGATCGTAATGATGTACTGAAGGCTCCAGGCAGATGTATTATTTCTCAGAATGACAGTCAAAGAGACACTCCGTTTTCATTTTGAAGAATAATACAAAGTGAGAGCAAAGTTTCTGCTGGCTACACCATGAATCTGAAATCCACACGTTGTGTTATGCAACATACACTCTCATTATCAGCTCTATCTTCCTCCTCTTGATGAGACTCTTGTGTGGATGTTGTCTGGCGGGTTGGATCTGCATCAGCAGCTTCACATAGCAGAAGTTAAAGAAAAATGGGTTTGTTTGTGCTGTATGCTATTGATTAGAAACCCCTTGATTAATCAATGAACTTGAACATGCTAATTGTTGAACTGAATATCTGTGTGTAATATTATGTCTACAAAACATTGCAGATTGATGAGTGGTTTGGTTTTTAATTAATGACATTAGGAAAATGTAATAATTACTAATCATCAAAGAATGAAATCCATGCATTGTTTTTTTTTCACAGCTCTCATTCAATTGGGGTTGTATGAGAGTACCAGTAAACAATTACACTTCAAACATGCTATTAGAGTAATGCCTGAGTTCAATACCTTTCCCCAGGGCTTGAATGAAAAGACATGGAAACTG
Source organism: Oncorhynchus gorbuscha (assembly GCF_021184085.1). Taxonomy (NCBI): domain Eukaryota; kingdom Metazoa; phylum Chordata; class Actinopteri; order Salmoniformes; family Salmonidae; genus Oncorhynchus; species Oncorhynchus gorbuscha. The sequence continues at coordinate 20,561,190 of NC_060185.1, forward strand.
TGTGACCTGATATTTATGTCAGTTTTCTTGAGAAAACAAGTACTTTTTAAAAGTCATGCATCACTTATCTGGTCATTGTGTATCATTAAGCTCTGACAAAATGAAACATTAAAACATTAAACATTAAAACATTAAATGTGACTTCCAGAAAAAGAAAAAATCAATGCGAAGAAGAAAATGTAGAAAGATCGAAGGATTCAATTTCAAGACCCATTTTTTTCACACTATAATTGTACTGTTCAGCACTAAATCCAGTACATTTCATGAGCCTTTAAGTAGACTTGGTTATATTACTATTTTATGAGCATAAAATGGGGCAGTTTATCTAAATGATGTGCATTTCATCTCCTCTAATTGTACCAGGCTCCAGGAGCTTTTTAAACCCAGTGATCCTGCACACCACTGATATATTGAGGACAAGGGGCTATTACTCCAAGGAGGACAAAGGGAGATAAAGCAGGATTATGTAGAGTGATCGTAAGACTCTCGTAAGCGTAAGACCCTCGTAAGCGTGTGTGAATGGAACGGCCAGTTTGTGCTCACTGGTTACAACCTGCAGTATACACTTTCCGTTTTCCCTTCCTATTCCAACTCAGTTAACAAAAGATTATTTCCCCTCCCAAAGTCCATAAACAAATATTGGATGTTGAAATAACGTGAGATGGAAGAGAGGGGAGAGGAGGGGAGAGGAGAGGCGAGAGGAGGAGAGAGAGGTGTGAGGTAGGAGAGAGGTGAGAGGTAAGAGGGTAGGAGAAAGGAGAGGAGAGAGGTGAGAGGGTAGGAGAGAGGTGAGAGGGTAGGAGGGAGGAAAGGAGAGAGGTGAAAGGGTAGGAGAGAGGAGAGGAGAGAGGTGAGAGGGTAGGAGAGAGGTGAGAGGTTAGGAGAGGGGAGAGAGGAGAGGGGTGAGAGGTAGGAGAGAGGAAAAGAGAGGAGAAGAGAGGAGAGAACAGAGGGTGGAATAGAGGAGAGATGAGAGGGTAGGAGAGAGGAGAGGAGAGGAGAGGGAGAGGAGAGGAGAGGAGAGGAGAGGAGAGGAGAGGAGAGGAGAGGAGAGGAGAGGAGAGGAGAGGAGAGGAGAGGAGAGGAGAGGAGAGGAGAGGAGAGAGTTGAGAGGATAGGAGAGAGGAGAGAGGTGAGAGGGTAGGAGAGAGGTGAGAGGTAGGAGAGAGGTGGGAGGTGAGAGGTAGGAGAAAGGTCAGAGGGTAGGATAGAGGAGAAGAGAGGTGAGAGAGTAGGCGAGAGGATAGGAGAGAGATGAGAGGGTAGGAGAGAGGAAAGAGATGAGAGGTGAGAGGGTAGGAGAGAGGAGAGAGGTGAGAGGTAGGAGAGAGGAGAAGAGAGGACAGAGGTCAGAGGGTAGGATAGAGGAGAGGAGAAAGGTGAGAGGAGAGGAGATGAGAGAGGTGAGAGGATAGGAGAGAGGAGAGAGTAGGATAGGTGCGAGGAGAGAGGAGAGGGTAGGAGAGAGGAGGGGAGAGAGTTGAGAGGATAGGAGAGAGATGAGAGGGTAGGATAGAGGAGAAGAGAGGTGAGAGGAGGTGAGAGTAGAAAGGATAATAGAGGTGAGAGTGTAGGAGAGAGGAGAGGCGAGAGGTGAGAAGGTAAGAGAGAGGAGAGGCGAGAGGTGAGAGGTGAGAGGTGAGAGTAGAAAGGATAATAGAGGTGAGAGTGTAGGAGAGAGGAGAGGCGAGAGGTGAGACGGTAAGAGAGAGGAGAGGTGAGAGGTGAGAGGTGAGAGGTAGGAGAGAGGAAAAGAGAGGAGAAGAGAGGAGAGAACAGAGGGTGGAATAGATGAGAGATGAGATGAGAGGAGAGGAGAGGAGAGGAAAGGAGAGGAGAGGAGAGGAGAGGAGAGGAGAGGAGAGGAGAGGAGAGGAGAGGGAGGAGAGGAGAGGAGAGGAGGAGAGGAGAGGGAGAGGAGAGGAGAGGAGAGGAGAGGAGAGGAGAGGAGAGGAGAGGAGAGGAGAGGAGAGGAGAGGAGAGGAGAGGGGAGGAGAGGAGAGAAGGGATAGGACCACAATAGCAACTACAGAAGACCTGCAGTGGAGCCGGCTGTCTTGACCTTTTCAGGTATGTGTGGTGATCCCTCCACATGACTCCAGACTGAGAGGGCTCAGAGACAGGGATTTATTACCGTGGATACATGTGCCTCATATCTCATACCTTATTCCATGGTTTGCTTTGTCCACGTACGTTTCAGACATTATTGTTATGGTGAAACACGTCTTTCCATCCCAGTATTTTAAGTGTCAATAAAAAGCCAGTTAGCAGCTAATAAACCACAGTCCACAGTCCTCTTTCTATGCTCTGAGAATAGCTTGATCACTGGATGATATTATAATGCCAAGTCCTCCATGCTCAGTGGTTTTAGTACATTTTAAAGACAAGGCATTATTAGGTTATGAACCTCAGTTAGCTGGCACTAACCACCATCAGGGCCTCAGCTTCATGGAGATGAATACAGTGGTCTGTTAAACAGCCAATGAATGGCATCAGAGTGTAATCACTGCTTTGAGACAGCCTGTATCACTGTGCCTGTTCCTCTCTGAGCTGGGCTGGGATTGGCTGCCTCAGTCTGCTGCATCCAGAATGTCTGTATCAGTCATTCCATCACTGAGGGAGGAGAGGCCTCTCACAGTCAGTGATTCCATCTTGGGATGAAAGTGACAAAATTAAGGCCTGTCCCTCTCCATCACTCTGTAGCAGTGAAATGAGTACTGTCACACGGCGTCTTCGTTCGGGGTGAAGAGGCCCAGGCTCTGATGGGGCTGAAAGAGTTTCTCAAACAAAACGTGTCTTCAGAAAGAAATGAGGGTCAACCTGTCTCATTCTCAGCTCTCTGCTCTTAGCTCTCTGCCATTACTGGGTTTACTTACAGGTGACAAAGCTATCAATAATTGTCTCTTTTGGCAATAGGGTTGGAGCCTACATGCACATTCTATATACAGTGGTGTGTATTTCATTCAATTCGCAAGAGGCTGAATGTGTCTCATAGGAGAAAGCATCCGAGCGAGTGAAACAGCGCCCCCTCTGTCTCTCTACGTGTAGGTCATCTATCTGATGCTGTAGCATTAAAGGCAATGGAAGCCTGGCAACATCTGGCCTCCCTTGACAAAAAAAAAGTATAAAAATTTGCCAGTCAGCGTTGAGCTAAACTGAGCGAGCTCAATTGTGAATGATCCTGCAACTCCCAAAAAAGTGTCAAGGGAAGCCAGCTTAGATTTGGCGTCACTCCTTAGAGCCAGCTAGATAAAATTGTCTCTTTATAAAATTAGCCATAGATGGAGATAGGGATTTGGAACGCACGAACACACACACGCACACAGAAATCAGAACCATGAACAGCCACATGATATTTAGCTTATGTTGACTGGACTAAATTGTTGTTGGTATATTATAGTTGTCTCTGTATTAGACTAATCAGTGGTGATTTAATAATGTTGAAATGGTGCTGGAAAAGTGGGACTCTGGGACCCTGGGACTAAACACCTCCCTTTGCATCTGGTTACTGGACTTCCTGACGGGCCACCCCCAGGTGGTAAGGGTAGGTAACAACACATACGCAATGCTGATCCCCAACACGTGGGCCCCCCAGGGGTGCGTGCTCAGTTCCCTCCTGTACTTCCTGTTCACTCATGACTGCATTGCCAGGCATGACTCCAACACTATCATTAAGTTTGCAGATGACAGAACAGTGATAAACCTGATCACCGACAATGACGAGACAGCCTATAGGGAGGAGGTGAGAGACCTGGCCATGTGATGCCAGGACAACAACCTCTCCCTCAATGTGATCAGGACAAAGGAGATGATTGTGGACTACAGGAAAAGGAGGACCAAGCACGCCCCCATTCTCATCGACGGGGCTGTAGTGGAGCAGGTTGAGAGCTTCAAGTTCCTTTGTGTCCACATCACCAACAAACTAATGTGGTCCAAGCACAGCAACACAGTCGTGAAGAGGGCACAACAAAACCTCTTCCCGCCTCAGAGCTGTCAATCAGCCAGGAGCTGCCAGAGCCGTCAGTCAGTCAGGAGCTGCCAGAGCCGTCAGTCAGCCAGGAGCTGCCTGAGCCATCCATCAGCCAGAATCGCCCTTCACTCTGGAGCTGCCGGAGTCTCCCGCCTGTCCGGTGCTACCGGAATCTCCCGTCTGTCCGGTGCTGCCGGAATCTCCCGTCCATTCGGGACCCGTGGCTTGTGTCCCCAGTCCGAGGTCGGCGGTGAGGGTCGCCGTGTTAAAGAGGCCACGGAGGCGGGTAAAGAGGCGGAGAAGGACTATGGTGGAGTGGGGTCCACGTCCCACGCCAGAGCCGCCACCACGGACAGGCACCCACCCAGACCCTCCCCTATAGGTTTAGGTTTTGCAGCCGGAGTCCGCACCTTTGTGGGGGGGTGTACTGTCACGTTCTGACCTTAGTTATTTATGTCTTTGTTTTAGTATGGCCAGGGCGTGAGTTGGGTGGGTTTTCTATGTTCGTTTTTCTATGTTGTGTTTTGAGTTTGGCCTGGTATGGTTCTCAATCAGAGGCAGGTGTCGTTAGTTGTCTCTGATTGAGAATCATACTTGGGTAGCCTTTTTCCACCTGTGTTGCGTGGGTGTTTATTTTCTGTTTTATGTATGCACCGTACAGGACTGTTTCGGTTTCATTTCGTTCTCTTTGTTGTTTTATTATTTAGTGTACTGAGTTATAAATAAATATAATGAACACTTACCACGCTGCGCATTGGTCCTCCGATCCTTCTTACTACTCCTCCTCGGAAGTGATTCATTGAAGATGACACCAACTTCCCTCAAGTTCACTGTAATATAGGTTCAGAACACCAATAGAACCTTCTTCCCACCAATCCCTCCAATAGAACCTTCTTCCCACCAATCCCTCCAAAAGAACCTTCTTCCCACCAATCATATTCCAATCCTGTTTGGAACACAACATCCTGTCCCTTTCATATGCCACTGGCGTCCAATGGTTGGTAATTACAGTGGTTATCCTTTCCACTGCCTTTGAAGCCAGCTGGCCGGTAGAAAGCAAACCCTGTTTCCGTCCCATAAAAGAGCTTATAATGAAACTGTCAATGAGTTGAAGCCATTTCTGACCACAGAAATCACCTCAGACATGCAAACAAGATCACCTGGCTACTGATGCTGCAGCTGCTTCTCTCGCCGCTGAGGCTGGTAAACAGGGTACAACTCAATACTTGTGGACACAAGTGGATTTTTCACCAATGGTGAAGTTGTGTCTGACTGCTGTTTGTCTAGCAAACATCAAGGAAACAGAGGAGGTGAGATGCTGCTGAGAAAGAAAGGACACAATTAGCTATGCAATCAATTTGTCAGGGTGAGGGGCTAAAAATCAATGGTCTGACTATGCATGCGAACATCATCTGCTTCCAATGAGATCAAATCATCAATGAACCCAGCTAAAGCAGGAGAGATCCATCTATGGGTGATCTATACCACCTGTGTGCAGGGGTGGGGCGTTAGAGGGGCTCGGCTGGGGAGGGGAGGCTGGTGAGAGAAGCTATGGGAGGATGGGCTCATTGTAAAGACTGGGAAGGAATGAATGGAACCGTATCAAACACATCAAACATATAGAAACCACATGTCTGACTCTATTCCATTTATTCCATTCCAGCCATTACAATGAGCCGTCCTTCTATAGCTCCTCCCATCAGCCTCCTCTGATATACAGATAGACCTGTACAGAGGGGTAACTTAAAAAATAGAGTGAAAATGAAAAATATGATGACTGTTAAACCAAGACCCTAAAGAAGAGAGAATCCCTGGAAGTCAAATCCCAGCTTCCTTGCATTCCACATCATCCAGATGAGAGGTAGGGTGAGAAATAATTGAGCAAGGACATAGACATGTATACAGGGGTGTGGTGGAGGGGGTAACATGCCACCAGATATGTAAATGGAGACAACTCATCTTATGCCCAAGAGTCCATGATTTCACTTTAATTATCTAATTTGTAAGTTGAAACTCTCTGTGGAGGCACCTCCAGGTCTCTGTGCGGAGTCAGATAAATGTTTCAAACGAGAATGGAATGAAGAGAAAGGTCTGGATATTCCACATTATACTTTACTATTTTCCAAAGAACTAGATTTAATTAGAACCCTGACACACACACATCTAAAATTTTCTTTTTATTTTATTTTATTTTCTTAAATTAGGAGAAAATGTGGCAAACTTGATATGGAAATACAGATGCTTGGTTCATACTGGCATATCACAGTGTTTTGTCTTTGAGTGACAGAGGGTTGGTTCATACTGATATATCACACAGTGTTTTGTCTTTGAGTGACAGAGGGGACTCTAATTCAATACAGGAAGTCCAGCATGTCTTGGCCCTCACACTTGAAGTTAGGAAAGAGTCTAGGATACCAGCAAAGAAAAGGAACCAGAGATTTGATATTCATGACATTTCAGGGGTCGTGTTCTTTATTCTGTCCACACAGGTCAAAAGATTTGTTCTCTGTGAAGGATTCAACATCAGAAGACTCTCTGTATCTATTGACATGCAGGTTGCCTTTGCCTCTCTTTTCCACAAGTGGTTAATGATGATTCAGCCTCTGAACTATGTCCAGCGATCCTAAAACTGGTGGTGGCATTTCTCAGTCCATTATTGTGCATAAATCATCAATTACGTCGAGATGTCTTCTATCCTGCAGGTTTGATCAACAAGGAGGTCCAGTCTTTTGAGGTTGGGATGGAAAGATGAACTGGGTTTGAAAGGATGATTATAGCAGTGTTCTGGCCTCCTAAAGAAGGGGGCAACCAGGGACCACTAGTCAGGGTGTGCCAGATTCTTCAGAGATGAAAGCAGAGTGCACCTGGCAGAGCCGCGCTCTGTGCCATCTTTGGTCCACTGTGACGAACATCGAAGCCTCTGTTGGGGGCTTTCTGTTGGGGACTTTGTGAGGAGACCAGCCTGCGAAACACTCCATCCCCAAGTGCCAATCTACAGTATAAAGAGTCCCACTCTACAATGGGTAAAGTAGAAAATGGATACAGTCCAAAAAATAATAGCAATTCTGCTGTCTGTAAAGGCAATGGAACTCTGAATTGATCCATCAATAATGATACCAGGGAAGTTTCGCTGCAATTACCCTGAGAGTTAGCTGTTATTTGTGGACATAGAAAAGATGCTACAGTGTGTACTGTGAGAGGTGTTTACGGGTTTCTAGGGCCATACAAACCAAGAGACTCTAGTACAGATTGTTATTGCTGTGTACAATGGTCCTCTAAAAACACTCCACACCGCTGCCTCTAACACCCTGCAACCACTAGCACTATCATCACCACTTGCAGACATGTGTTTTCCATCAATTTTACTGTACATTAAGAGTGCCTTGGTCCTTCCTGTTCTTTGTGGTAAATAATGTAATCTACAATAGTAGACTCAGGCCTAGCAGACTGTCATTTATATCATCTTGCTTGTAAAAAATAATTGCTCCCCTGGCAACTTGCAGGCCAGAGTGGATACTCCATTAAAACAGTGTTATTTACATGATATTACCTTAACTAGGAGATATTAAGAGGTCTGTCCACCATGTTCCATCAAGAGGTCTGTCCACCATGTTCCATCAAGAGGTCTGTCCACCATGTTCCATCAAGAGGTCTGTCCACCATGTTCCATCAAGAGGTCTGTCCACCATGTTCCATCAAGAGGTCTGTCCACCATGTTCCATCAAGAGGTCTGTCCACCATGTTCCATCAAGAGGTCTGTCCACCATGTTCCATCAAGAGGTCTGTCCAACATGTTCCATCAAGAGGTCTGTCCACCATGTTCCATCAAGAGGTCTGTCCACCATGTTCCATCAAGAGGTCTGTCCACCATGTTCCATCAAGAGGTCTGTCCACCATGTTCCATCAAGAGGTCTGTCCACCATGTTCCATCAAGAGGTCTGTCCACCATGTTCCATCAAGAGGTCTGTCCACCATGTTCAATCAAGAGGTCTGTCCACCATGTTCCATCAAGAGGTCTGTCCACCATGTTCCATCAAGAGGTCTGTCCACCATGTTCAATCAAGAGGTCTGTCCACCATGTTCCATCAAGAGGTCTGTCCACCATGTTCCATCAAGAGGTCTGTCCACCATGTTACATCAAGAGGTCTGTTTAAATAGCTGACAGGATTATTAAGATTTTACATTAAGTGTTGTATGTACATTTTAAATGTATTTACAGTAACAGTCAAAAGTTTGGACACACCTACTCATTAAAGGGTTTTTCTTTATTTGAACTATTTTCTACATTGTACAATAATAGCGAAGACATCAAAACTATGAAATAGCACATATGAAATCATGTAGTAACCAAAAAAGTGTTAAACAAATCCAAATATATTTTATATTTGAGATTCCTCAAACTAGCCACCCTTTGCCTTGATGACAGCTTTGCACATTCTTGGCATTCTTTCATTCTTTCAACCAGCTTCACCTGGAACGCTTTACCAACATTATTGAAGTAGTTCACACATATGCTGAGCACTTGTTGGCTGCTTTTCCTTCACTCTGCAGTTCAACTCATCCCAAACCATCTCAATTGGGTTGAGGTCGGGGATTGTGGAGGCCAGGTCATCTGATGCAGCGCTCCATCACTCTCCTTCTGACGAGATCATCCGTTCAACTACCCTGTGTCTCACAAAGACATGGCAATAGGAACCAAAGGACAGATTTCCACTTGTCTAATGTCCATTGCTCATGTGTTTTGGCCCAAGCAAGTCTCTTCTCATTATTGGTGTCCTTTAGTAGTTGTTTCTTTGCAGCAATTTGGCCACGAATGCCTGATTCACGCAGTCTCCTCTGAACAGTTGATGTTGAGATGTGTCTGTTACTTGAACTCTGAAGAATTTATTTGGGTACCAAATTCTGAGGCTGGTAACTTTCATGAACTTATCCTCTGCAGCAGAGGTAACTCTGGGTCTTCCTTTTATGTGGAGGTCCTCATGAGAGCCAGTTTCATCATAGCGCTTGATGGTTTTTGTGACTGCTCTTCAAGAAACTTTCAAAGTTATTGACATTTTTTCGGCTTGACTGCCCTTCATGTCTTAAAGTAATGATGGACTGTCATTTGTCTTTGCTTATTTGAGCTGTTCTTGCCATAATATGGACTTGGTCTTTTACCAAATAGGGCTATCTTCTGTATACCACCCCTACCTTGTCACAACACAACTGACTGGCTCAAACACATTAAAGAAGGAAAGAAATTCAACAAATTAACTTTTAACAAGGCATGCCTGTTAATTTAAATGCATTCCAGGTGACTATATCATGAATCTGGTTGAGAGAATGCCCTGACTATGCAAAGCCTTTATCAAGGCAAAGGGTGGCTACTTTGAAGTATCTAAAATACATTTTGATTTGTTTAACACTTTTTTGGTTACTAAATGATTCCATATGTGTATGTGTTATTTCAGCATTTTGATGTCTTCACTATTATTATACAATATAGAAAATAGCAAAAATAAAGAAAAACCCTTGAATGAGTACAAGCATCCAAACTTTTGACTGGTTCTGTACACAAAAATGAAAATTATTTTAATACAAAATGGGTCTTCCTAAAATATCTCCACCACCTTCTAGATGTCGTGTTCTAAGGCTACCAATTAAAGATAATTCCATTTCCTCTGTGGTAAACAAAGCAGTACCATTCAGCAGTAGAATTCCCTCAATTAAATACATAATCAAAGATCAAATCATATCATTCATTATTAACATAATTTAGGGAATTCTACAGTCCAGTTCATTAAGAAGTCAATAGTAATCATCCGCGAGAACCCTGTTGGTTTGACATGTGTCCTCTGTTGATCTAACAGGGCTGACTTGACATGTGTCCTCTGTTGATCTAACAGGGCTGACTTGACATGTGTCCTCTGTTGATCTAACACAGAGCTGACTTGACATGTGTTCTCTGTTGATCTAACACAGGGCTGACTTGACATGTGTTCTCTGTTGATCTAACACAGAGCTGACTTGACATGTGTTCTCTGTTGATCTAACACAGAGCTGACTTGACATGTGTTCTCTGTTGATCTAACAAGGCTGACTTGACATGTGTTCTCTGTTGATCTAACAAGGCTGACTTGACATGTGTTCTCTGTTGATCTAACAAGGCTGACTTGACATGTGTTCTCTGTTGATCTAACACAGAGCTGACTTGACATGTGTTCTCTGTTGATCTAACACAGAGCTGACTTGACATGTGTCCTCTGTTGATCTAACACAGAGCTGACTTGACATGTGTTCTCTGTTGATCTAACACAGAGCTGACTTGACATGTGTCCTCTGTTGATCTAACACAGAGCTGACTTGACATGTGTTCTCTGTTGATCTAACACAGAGCTGACTTGACATGTGTTCTCTGTTGATCTAACACAGAGCTGACTTGGCATGTGTTCTCTGTTGATCTAACAGGGCTGACTTGACATGTGTCCTCTGTTGATCTAACACAAAGCTGACTTGACATGTATCCTCTGTTAATCTCACACAGAGCTGACTTGACATGTGTCCTCTGTTGATCTAACAGGGCTGACTTGACATGTGTTCTCTGTTAATCTCACACAGAGCTCACTTGACATGTGTTCTCTGTTGATCTAACAGGGCTGACTTGACATGTGTTCTCTGTTGATCTCACACAGGGCTGACTTGACATGTGTTCTCTGTTGATCTAACAGGGCTGACTTGCCATGTGTTCTCTGTTAATCTCACACAGAGCTCACTTGACATGTGTTCTCTGTTGATCTAACAGGGCTGACTTGACATGTGTACTCTGTTGATCTAACACAGAGCTCACTTGACATGTGTCCTCTGTTGATCGAACACAAGGCTGACTTGACATGTGTCCTCTGTTGATCTAACAGGGCTGACTTGACATGTGTTCTCTGTTAATCTCACACAGGGCTGACTTGAGACTGGAGGCAATTCAGGCTATGCTGTAAAAAATGCCTCATCTCGCATCTGCACTCTGTAACTCCCCTCTCTTTTCTCCTTCCCTCTCTCTCTCGCACTCTTTCTCCCTCTCATCTTTCTCTCTATCTCTAAAACCGTGTCTTATACCCAGTAGAGATCATTTCTGCCACAATCCATCTCTTTCTAAATGAGGCCAACAGAGGAAGGGAATCAATGTGGGGGGGTTTGCTGGTCACAGAAAACAGCTTTCATGCGGTCTTCTAGCTGTTACAGAGCAGTGCTGCGTTTAAGCCAGAGACTCCAGTCCCCTTCCCATCCGCTCATAATAAACCACATCACCTGAATGAATTATATTAGTCATCTCTCCCAGCCACATCCACGGATAGAGGAGTGGATAGAAGAGGGGAGAGAGGAAGAGATAGAGGGGAGAGAGGAAGAGATAGAGGGGAGAGAGGAAGAGATAGAGGGGAGAGAGGAAGAGATAGAGGGGAGAGGGGAGAGAGGAGGAGAGAGAGGGGAGAGAGGAGAAGAGATGAGAGAGAGAGGAGAGAGAGCAGGTTAGAGAGGAGGAGAGAGAGAGAGAGAGAGAGAGAGAGAGAGAGAGAGAGAGAGAGAGAGAGAGAGAGAGAGAGAGAGAGAGAGAGAGAGAGAGCAGGGTAGAGAGAGAGGAGAGAGAGAGGAGAGAGAGCAGGGTAGAGAGGAGGAGAGAGAGGAGAGAGCAGGGTAGAGAGGAGGAGAGAGGTGAGAGATGAGAGAGAGAGGAGAGAGAGAGTAGAGAGGAGGAGAGAGAGAGGAGAGAGAGAGTAGAGAGAGCAGGGTAGAGAGGAGAAGAGAGAGAGGAGAGAGAGGAGAGGAGAGAGAGCAGGGCAGAGAGGAGGAGAGAGAGAGCAGGGTAGCTAGGAGAGAGAGAGGAGAGAGAGCAGGGTAGAGAGGAGGAGAGAGGAGGAGAGAGAGAGGAGAGAGAGCAGGGTAGAGAGGAGGAGAGAGGAGAGAGAGGAGAGAGAGCAGGGTAGAGAGGAGGAGAGAGAGAGCAGGATAGAGAGAGGAGAGAGGAGAGAGAGGAGAGAGAGCAGGGTAGAGAGGAGGAGAGAGAGAGCAGGGTAGAGAAGAGGAGAGAGAGAGGAGAGAGAGCAGGGTAGAGAGGAGGAGAGAGGAGAGAGAGGAGAGAGAGCAGGGTAGAGAGGAGGAGAGAGAGAGCAGGGTAAAGAGAGAGGAGAGAGAGCAGGGTAGAGAGGAGGAGAGAGGAGAGAGAGGAGAGAGAGCAGGGTAGAGAGGAGGCGAGAGAGAGCAAGGTAGAGAGAGAGGAGAGAGAGAGGAGAGAGAGCAGGGTAGAGAGGAGGAGAGAGAGAGGAGAGAGAGCAGGGTAGAGATGAGGAGAAAGGAGAGAGAGATGAGAGAGGAGAGAGAGAGTAGAGAGAGGAGAGAGAGAGGAGAGAGAGCAGGGTAGAGAGGAGAAGAGAGAGAGGAGAGAGAGCAGGGTAGAGAGGAGGAGAGAGAGGGGAGAGAGAGAGGAGAGAGAGAGGAGAGAGAGCAGGGTAGAGAGGAGGAGAGAGGAGAGAGAGGAGAGAGAGCAGGGTAGAGAGGAGGAGAGAGAGAGCAGGGTAAAGAGAGAGGAGAGAGAGCAGGGTAGAGAGGAGGAGAGAGAGAGGAGAGAGAGCAGGGTAGAGAGGAGGAGAGAGAGGAGGAGAGAGAGAGGAGAGAGAGAGGAGAGAGAGCAGGGTAGAGAGGAGGAGAGAGAGGAGAGAGCAGGGTAGAGAGGAGGAGAGAGGAGAGAGATGAGAGAGAGAGGAGAGAGAGAGAGAGGAGGAGAGAGAGAGGAGAGAGAGAGTAGAGAGAGCAGGGTAGAGAGGAGAAGAGAGAGAGGAGAGAGAGGAGAGGAGAGAGAGCAGGGCAGAGAGGAGGAGAGAGAGAGCAGGGTAGCTAGGAGAGAGAAAGGAGAGAGAGCAGGGTAGAGAGGAGGAGAGAGGAGAGAGAGGAGAGAGAGCAGGGTAGAGAGGAGGATAGAGAGAGGAGAGAGAGCAGGGTAGAGAGGAGGAGAGAGGAGAGAGAGGAGAGAGAGCAGGGTAGAGAGGAGGAGAGAGAGAGCAGGGTAGAGAGAGGAGAGAGGAGAGAGAGGAGAGAGAGCAGGGTAGAGAGGAGGATAGAGAGAGGAGAGAGAGCAGGGTAGAGAGGAGGAGAGAGGAGAGAGAGGAGAGAGAGCAGGGTAGAGAGGAGGAGAGAGAGAGCAGGGTAAAGAGAGAGGAGAGAGAGCAGGGTAGAGAGGAGGAGAGAGGAGAGAGAGGAGAGAGAGCAGGGTAGAGAGGAGGCGAGAGAGAGCAAGGTATAGAGAGAGGAGAGAGAGAGGAGAGAGAGCAGGGTAGAGAGGAGGAGAGAGAGAGGAGAGAGAGCAGGGTAGAGAGGAGGAGAAAGGAGAGAGAGATGAGAGAGGTCTAAGGCTCCTGGAACACATATGTCTGCACTAATTAAAGACCTTTCACTTTCATTACCTAGTCATACTGTATGAAGGCAGTAGAGGGAGAATATGGTGAGAATGGGGGTGAGAGGGGAGAAGAATTGGAAGAGGAGGTTTGGAGGCAATGAGATGGCTTGAGTGTATAAGCCAAATGCAATTAAAAGTTAAGGCGAAGCCTGTGTGTAAATGGTAGCATGCGTTACATCAGCGGGACCAGCCCTGCTCTCCCTGGATGCCCTTAGACACCGCCAGCATGCATAATATCATAATACCTCTGTGCCAAATGCTGGGGGGCAGAGCCAAGACCACCACTCCCGTAACATAGACCACAACCGTCCTCCTCTCAACCACAGCAAATGCCATACAGCAGCCCCATCTCCTCCTCTTCAGTCAAACACTGCCTTCCCCTCTCCCTTCCCCTCCCCCTCTCCTGTAATTTTGCCATCATCCTCTGAATCAGGAAGTGTGTGTTATTGTAAACAGGCACACATCTGCAGACGGAGACAAGAGCTAGGGATGGGAATGGGGCTGGGGGCTGAGGCTACAGTCTTAGAAAAAAAAGGTGCTTTCTTGAACCTTAAAGGGTTAATCGCTTGTCCCTATATAAAAACACTTTGAAGTACCATTTTTGGTTTGAGGTAGAACCCTTTTGGTTCCAGGTAGAGCCCTTGTGGGGTCCATGTAGAAACCTTTCTCCTGAGGGTTCTATATGGAACTCGAAAGAGATCTACCTGGAACCAAAAATGGTTCTCCTATGGGAAGAGCTGAAGAACCCTTTTGGAACCCTTTTGTCTCTAAGAGTGTAGGGCTGAGGGCTTGGGGTGGGGGAGAGATTTGTTAACCATGCAACCTGAGACCAAACAGCCAGGGCTGAGAGCCAGGCAAAGGTGGTGAAATCTCTCGGTCAATCACCCCAGTGAATGCATGTCACTTAAATGACTTTCATTGTTTTAATTAAAGATAGGGAGCGGGAGGAAGGTTGAGGATGTGTGTGGGGGGAATATTTTAGAAGAGCGTCTGAGCACAGCACAGGCAAGAGCGAAGGCCACTATGTCCATATTCATAGGCCCCCTCCTACGTGACCTTCCTCTGTTAACAAAGAATATTAAACACTAAATCAGAACTTGATATCATTGGCCACTTTAATAAATGGAACACTAGTCACTTTAAGAATGCCACCCTAAGAATGTTTACATATCTCACATTACTCATCTCATCTGTATATACTGCATACTGTATCCTTCACTATCTATTCTTTACTCTCTATTGCCTCTTAGCTGCTCCATCACTGCTCATCCATAGGTTTTATACTTACATATTCTCATCCCATTCCTTTAAAAGATTGTGTGTGTGTTTTGTTGTGGAATTGTTAGATATTAGGTTTTGTTGTGGAATTGTTAGATATTAGGTTTTGTTGTGGAATTGTTAGATATTAGGTTTTGTTGTGGATTGTTAGATATTACCTGTTAGATACTGCTGCATTGTCAGATCTAGAAGCATATGCATTTCACTACACTCGCAATAACATCTGTTAACCATGTATATGTGACAAATTAAATTTGATTTGAACTAGACTAATGAACACATATTACCACGCTGAGTAATTCATTGACAAACATCTTCCTTCATGAAATATTTATTGAAACTATTTTTCTGAGCTGGTCAAATTAAATGGGTCTGTTTGGACTGAGGTCCTTACACTACATAACTAGTAGGTATGTGCACACCTGTTCGTCATACATCACATTCCAAAATCATGGACATTAATATGGAGTTGGTCCACCCTTTGCTGCTATAACAGCCTCCAGTCTTCTGGGAAGGCTTTCCACGAGATGTTGGAACGTTGCTGCTGGGTCTTGCTTCCATTCAGCCACAAGAGCATGAGTGAGGTCGAGCACTGATGTTGGGCGATTAGGCCTGGCTCACAGTTGGCCTTCCAATTCATCCCAAAGCGGTTTGATTGGGTTGAGGTCAAGGCTCTGTCCAGGCCAGTCAAGTTCTTCCACACCGATCTCAACAAACCATTTCTGTATGGACCTCGCATTGTGCACGGAGGCATTGTCATGCTGAAACAGGAAAGGGCCTTCCCCAAACTGTTGCCTCAGAGTTGGAGGCACAGAATCATCTAGAATGTCATTGTATGCTGTAGCATTAAGATTTCCCTTCACTGGAACTAGCACGAATCATGAAAAACAGTCCAAAACCATTATTCCTCCTCTACCAAACTTTACAATTGGCACAATTGGCATTATGGATTTGGCCAGGTAGCGTTATCCTGGCATCCGCAAAACCCAGCTTTACACCACTCCAGCAGACGCTTGGCATTGCACATGGTGATCTTAGACTCTGGCGGATCAGGACTGACGGGCGGCTCTGGCGGCTCCAGACTGACGGGCGGCTCTGGCGGCTCCGGACTGACGGGCGGCTCTGGCGGCTCCGGACTGACGGGCGGCTCTGGCGGCTCCGGACTGACGGGCGGCTCTGGCGGCTCCGGACTGACGGGCGGCTCTGGCGGCTCCGGACTGACGGGCGGCTCCGGGCATATGGGCGGCTCTGGCGGCTCCGGGCGGACGGGAGGCTCTGGCGGCTCCGGACAGATGGGAGGCTCTGGCGGCTCCGGACAGACGGGCAGCTCCGGGCAGCCGGGCGGCTCTGGCGGCTCCGGGCGGACTGGAGGCTCTGGCGGCTCCGGACAGATATGAGGCTCTGGCGGCTCTGAACAGGAGGGCGGCTCTGACGGCTCCGGACTGGAGAGAGAACCTGGAGGGAGGAGACGGAGAGACAGACTGGTGCGTGGAACTGCCACAAGACCCACCAGGCTGGGGAGACCTACAGGAGGCCTGGTGTGTGGAGGAGGCACCGGATGGACCGGGCTGTGGGGGAGCACTCTCGCATGGCACTTGCAGGGGGCTGGCCTATAGCGCTCCGGGCTATGAGCGCATACTGGCGACTCCGTGCGCTTGACCGCATAGCATGGTGCCTGACCAGTACTACGCTTCTTCTGGTAAACACGGGGAGTTGGCTCAGGTCTATCGCTTGACCCCGCCAATCTTCCCGTGTGCCTCCCCCCAAAAAAATTGTGGACTGCCTCTTGTGCCTGTTGCGCTGCCTTACCTCATATCGATATTCCACAGCCTGTGCCCAGGGTCTCTTGCCGTCCAATAGCTCCTCCCATGTCCATTTCTCCAGATAGCGCTGCTCCTCCTTACCATGCTGCTTGGTCCTTTTGTGGTGGGTAGTTCTGTAACGGCCGTTGGTGGTAGAAGGTGAGGACCAAGGTGCAGTGTGGTACGTGTTCATCTTTTTATTTGGAACTGAACACTGAATACAAAAAACAACAAAGAGAACAACCGAAACAGTTCTGTCTGGTGCAGACACACAAAAACAGAAAACAACTACCCACAAACACAGGTGGGAACAGGCTACCTAAGTATGGTTCTCAATCAGAGACAACGATAGACAGCGTTCTCTGATTGGGAACCATACCAGGCCAAACACATAGAATTACAACACACAGAACGAAACATAGACTGAAAAACATAGAATGTGCACCTCAACTCACGCCCTGACCAAACCTAAATAGAGACATAAAAAAGGAGCTAAGGTCAGAAAGTGACATGTGCGTCTGCTCGGCCATGGAAAGCCATTTCACGAAGCTCCTGATAAACAGTGATTGTGCTGACGTTGCTTCCAGTGGCAGTTTGGAAGTCGGTAGTGAATGTTAGAAACGACAGATGATTTTTACGTGCTGCGTGGATCACCACTCAGTGGTCCCATATCTGTCAGCTTGTGTGGCTTACCACTTTGCAGCTGAGCCGTTGTTGCTCGTAGATGTTTCCACTTCACAATAATAGCACAGTTGACCGGGGAAGCTCTAGTAGGAAGGAACACACAGGATCCTTGAGTCGACTTGAATGAAAATGAATAATAAAACTTACAGCGAAGAACAGGAATTATCACTGTGAATCATTGTTATGTTTGTTTATGTGTCAATTAATCCCATAAGGGAAGGGATGCCAACTGGCAATTTTACAATTCATTCATTCATTCATACAGTATGTCAAAGAAGTAGCCAGAAGTGTATTGCCTGAATCTAGTCTCAAGTCTTGTAATCAGTCTGTGTAGAGTCATTGGTCTGTGTAGAGTCATCATTCTGTGTAGAGTCATTGGTCTATGTAGAATCATTGGTCTGTGTAGAGTCGTTGGTCTTTGTAGAGTCATTGGTCTGTGTAGAGTCATCATTCTGTGTAGAGTCATTGGTCTATGTAGAATCATTGGTCTGTGTAGAGTCGTTGGTCTTTGTAGAGTCATTGGTCTGTGTAGAGTCATCATTCTGTGTAGAGTCATTGGTCTGTGTAGAGTCATAGGTCTGTGTAGAGTCATCGGTCTGTGTAGAGTCATTGGTCTGTGTAGAGTCATCGGTCTGTGTAGAGTCATTGGTCTGTGTAGAGTCATTGGTCTGTGTAGAGTCATTGGTCTGTGTAGAGTCATCGGTCTGTGTAGAGTCATTGGTCTGTGTAGAGTCATTGGTCTGTGTAGAGTCATTGGTCTGTGTAGAGTCATTGGTCTATGTAGAATCATTGGTCTGTGTAGAGTCGTTGGTCTTTGTAGAGTCATTGGTCTGTGTAGAGTCATCATTCTGTGTAGAGTCATTGGTCTGTGTAGAGTCATTGGTCTGTGTAGAGTCATTGGTCTGTGTAGAGTCATTGGTCTGTGCAGAGTCATTGGTCTATGTAGAGTCATTGGTCTGTGTAGAGTCATTGGTCTTTGTAGAGTCATTGGTCTGTGTAGAGTCATCATTCTGTGTAGAGTCATTGGTCTGTGTAGAGTCATTGGTCTGTGTAGAGTCATCATTCTGTGTAGAGTCATAGGTCTGTGTAGAGTCATTGGTCTGTGTAGAGTCATTGGTCTGTGTAGAGTCATTGGTCTATGTAGAATCATTGGTCTGTGTAGAGTCATTGGTCTTTGTAGAGTCATTGGTCCGTGTAGAGTCATCATTCTGTGTAGAGTCATAGGTCTGTGTAGAGTCATTGGTCTGTGTAGAGTCATTGGTCTGTGTAGAGTCATTGGTCTGTGTAGAGTCATTGGTCTGTGTAGAGTCATCATTCTGTGTAGAGTCATTGGTCTTTGTAGAGTCATAGGTCTGTGTAGAGTCATTGGTCTTTGTAGAGTCATCATTCTGTGTAGAGTCATAGGTCTGTGTAGAGTCATTGGTCTGTGTAGAGTCATCATTCTGTGTAGAGTCATAGGTCTGTGTAGAGTCATTGGTCTGTGTAGAGTCATTGGTCTGACTTCGCTCGTTCGTCGAGATCCCCATGTCGAATCCAATCTAGGTTAATAACCCACCTTGCTACTCCGGGCAGCCCACTGCTCCTTTCTCACGCAGTGTGAGATTGTGTTCTCTCTCCAACCCAACACATACTCTAGAGAGAGAGCTCGGGTTGCTGTAGAGTCATTGGTCTGTGTAGAGTCATTGGTCTTTGTAGAGTCATTGGTCTGTGTAGAGTCATCATTCTTTGTAGAGTCATTGGTCTGTGTAGAGTCATTGGTCTGTGTAGAGTCATTGGTCTGTGTAGAGTCATTGGTCTTTGTAGAGTCATTGGTCTGTGTAGAGTCATCATTCAGTGTAGAGTCATTGGTCTGTGTAGAGTCATTGGTCTGTGTAGAGTCATTGGTCTGTGTAGAGTCATTGGTCTGTGTAGAGTCATTCTGCATGTGAAGTGTCTCTCGTTGCGCTGTCAGTCTCAGGGTGAGGAGAGATGGCTATTGGGCTCCCTCTGTTGGTTCTCAACCCCCCCATCTGTTTCCTCTTGTCCATTGGCTGGCTGGCTATATATATTCAAGTGAAGGGGCTATGGCTTATGTCTCCATGATTTTATTATATGCCAAAACCATAAAAACAAATGAGTACAA
Organism: Oncorhynchus gorbuscha; assembly: GCF_021184085.1. Classification (NCBI taxonomy): domain Eukaryota; kingdom Metazoa; phylum Chordata; class Actinopteri; order Salmoniformes; family Salmonidae; genus Oncorhynchus; species Oncorhynchus gorbuscha. Next base: position 20,580,467 of record NC_060185.1, read on the forward strand.
AAAATTCCTTGCCCAAATTTAGGACACTATCATTGTGTTTCTACCAACGATGCTGAACATCTGTCTATCTTGACGATATCCTGATTTTCTCCGTCACTCGAGATTCTTCATCGTTGAAGTGCTCTTTTCATGTCTCCTCCGTTACTTTTCCGGTTCCGTTATTTCGCTGGGACCAGCCCGTTTTGTCCTGCAGCGCGTCACTCCGGCTGTCAATTAGCTTATTTTCACCTTTCCCTCGGGCAGGTAGCCCTAATATTGTACTCAATTCATTTACAACATCAGTTCACCTCAAATCCTTCTGGTGACCTGGTGTGATTAGATGGGACCAATCCTATCAATTCACTAATCATGGTGCCAGTCCAACAGTCAACTTCCCAAACACATTTCCCTGTGATGAATAATACATGGACCAAAGCAGCAGAACCCGAGCTCATCCATCAGCATCACAAATGAATAAATATATAAACAACCCGGTTCAGAAATAGCTTGGCCTTGAATTCCAGTTCAATCATTCACTATCCATTACTGAGTTAAAGCAACCCTTATGGTTATATTTCCTTCATTTATAGTAAATTGTGGGTGTGCTTAAAATAATTTTATCAATTTGGCCAAGGTCAACAGCAAGCGTATTATTACTTACACAAATAGAATGTCCTCAGGCTAGATAATAGGCACAAATGTGCTGGACAAAGAATGATGTGTTTTGCAACCTCACAGCACAATGAAGAGTGCCTTACCTTCTTACCCAGTCTATTGGTAGACACTTTATTTTCTCTAACTTAACACAGTCCGTCCTCAAAGGAGACTTCAAAGTTAGTATTTTTTGCTTAAGCAGCAGGATCTCATGGAAGTTTCAAGGGGGTTAAAGTCCAAAGAAATAGCTCTGCTATCAACACTGCTTGAAACATATGTACGCTCAGTGGAGACCTATCCCAGAGGAGGAGGTCCTCACTTTCCCAGAAATCTACATCTTCTTTTATATAGTGTGTAAATAAACCAACCAAAAACATACCATCCTATCCTGTAGTTCTGTTAAGTCACCTATTTTTTCAAACTGTCGCTCTATAAGTATGGGATTACTACTATCCCCTCAGGGCCAACAGGAAACAGCAAACAGACGTTTTCTGAACATGACATAAAATCAAGATGTTTTTGTCACGTGCACAAGTGCAGTGAGATGCTTAACTTGCAATCCCTACCCAACAGTACAGTATTCAATATCAAACAGTATATCTAATAGAAAAATGTATTTTTTTACATTTGAAAAAAAGAGTGGGTGACTGGATGGTATGACAGGGTTGGTAGTGGAGTCCTATGGCATGTTGCAGCAGCACCTCAGACAACAGGGTTGGTAGTGGAGTCCTATGGCATGTTACAGCAGCACCTCAGACAACAGGGTTGGTAGTGGAGTCCTATGGCATGTTGCAGCAGCACCTCAGACAACAGGGTTGGTAGTGGAGTCCTATGGCATGTTGCAGCAGCACCTCAGACCACAGGGTTGGTAGTGGAGTCCTATGGCATGTTGAAGGCAAAATGGGAGAGTGGATGGGACAACAGGGTTGGTAGTGGAGTCCTGTGGCATGTTGAAGGCAGAGTGGGTGAGTGGATGGGACAACAGGGTTGGGAGTGGAGTCCTATGGCATGTTCCAGCAGCACCTCAGACAACAGGGTTGGTAGTGGAGTCCTATGGCATGTTGCAGCAGCACCTCAGACAACAAGGTTGGTAGTGGAGTCCTATGGCATGTTGCAGCAGCACCTCAGACAACAGGGTTGGTAGTGGAGTCATATGGCATGTTCCAGCAGCACCTCAGACAACAGGGTTGGTAGTGGAGTCCTATGGCATGTTGCAGCAGCAACTCAGACAACAGGGTTGGTAATGGAGTCCTATGGCATGTTGCAGCAGCACCTCAGACAACAGGGTTGGTAATGGAGCCCTGTGGCAGGTTGAAGGCAGAGTGGGTGAGTGGATGGTACAACAGGGTTGTTAGTGGAGTCCTGTGGCATGTTGAAGGCAGAGTGGATGATTAGATGGGACAACAAGGTTGGTAGTGGAGTCCTGTGGCATGTTGAAGGCAGAACATCACATCATTCAGCAGCAGTGTCACAATCTAGTTTCTTTCCCTTCACCTGCAGGCCAGTGAGATGCATGAATAAACAAGCAATGCCTCTGTGACTACATATCCAGTACATAACACATACATGTCCAGAACATAACACGTACTCGTCCAGTACATATCCAGAACATAACACGTACATATCCAGAACATATCCAGTACATATCCAGTACATATCCAGAACATATCCAGAACATATCCAGAACATATCCAGTACATATCCAGAACATATCCAGTACATATCCAGTACATATCCAGAACATAACACGTACATTTTTTTTTTTTTTTTTTTACCTTTATTTTACTAGGCAAGTCAGTTAAGAACAAATTCTTATTTTCAATGACGGCCTAGGAACAGTGGGTTAACTGCCTGTTCAGGGGCAGAACGACAGATTTTGTACCTTGTCAGCTCGGGAATTGAACTTGCAACCTTTCGGTTACTAGTCCAATGCTCTAACCACTAGGCTACCCTGCCGCCCCCACATATCCAGAACATAACACGTACATACCCAGAACATAACACGTACATATCCAGTACATATCCAGTACATATCCAGAACATAACACGTACATATCCAGAACATAACACATACATATCCAGATATTAACACGTACATATCCAGAACATAACACATACATATCCAGAACATAACACATACATATCCAGAACATATCCAGAACATAACACATACATATCCAGAACATATCCAGAACATAACACGTACATATCCAGAACATATCCAGAACATAACACGTACATATCCAGAACATAACACGTACATATCCAGAACATATCCAGTACATATCCAGAACATAACACGTACATATCCAGAACATAACACGTACATATCCAGAACATAACACGTACATATCCAGAACATAACACATACATATCCAGATATTAACACGTACATATCCAGAACATAACACATACATATCCAGAACATAACACATACATATCCAGAACATATCCAGAACATAACACATACATATCCAGAACATATCCAGAACATAACACGTACATATCCAGAACATATCCAGAACATAACACGTACATATCCAGAACATAACACATACATATCCAGAACATATCCAGTACATATCCAGAACATAACACGTACATATCCAGAACATAACACGTACATATCCAGAACATATCCAGAACATATCCAGAACATAACACGTACATATCCAGAACATAACACGTACATATCCAGAACATATCCAGAACATATCCAGAACATAACACGTACATATCCAGAACATATCCAGAACATAACACGTACATATCCAGAACATATCCAGAACATAACACGTACATATCCAGAACATATCCAGAACATAACACGTACATATCCAGAACATATCCAGAACATAACACGTACATATCCAGAACATATCCAGAACATAACACGTACATATCCAGAACATATCCAGAACATATCCAGAACATAACACGTACATATCCAGAACATATCCAGAACATAACACGTACATATCCAGAACATATCCAGAACATAACACGTACATATCCAGAACATATCCAGAACATAACACGTACATATCCAGAACATAACACGTACATATCCAGAACATATCCAGTACATATCCAGAACATAACACGTACATATCCAGAACATAACACGTACATATCCAGAACATATCCAGAACATAACACATACATATCCAGAACATATCCAGAACATAACACGTACATATCCAGAACATATCCAGAACATAACATATCCAGAACATATCCAGAACATAACACGTACATATCCAGAACATATCCAGAACATAACACGTACATATCCAGAACATATCCAGAACATAACACGTACATATCCAGAACATAACACGTACATATCCAGAACATATCCAGAACATAACACGTACATATCTAGTACATATCCAGTACATATCCAGAACATATCCAGAACATATCCAGAACATAACTCGTACATATCCAGTACATATCCAGAACATAACACATACATATCCAGAACATAACACGTACATATCCAGAACATAACACATACATATCCAGAACATATCCAGAACATAATATCCAGTACATATCCAGAACATAACACGTACATATCCAGAACATAACACGTACATATCCAGAACATATCCAGAACATAACACGTACATATCCAGAACATAACACGTACATATCCAGAACATATCCAGTACATATCCAGAACATAACACGTACATATCCAGAACATATCCAGTACATATCCAGAACATAACACGTACATATCCAGAACATAACACGTACATATCCAGAACATATCCAGAACATATCCAGAACATAACACGTACATATCTAGTACATATCCAGTACATATCCAGAACATATCCAGTACAGATCCAGAACATATCCAGAACATAACTCGTACATATCCAGAACATATCCAGAACATAACATATACATATCCAGTACATATCCAGAACATATCCAGAACATAACACGTACATATCCAGTACATATCCAGAACATAACACGTACATATCCAGTACATATCCAGTACAGATCCAGAACATATCCAGTACATATCCATAACATAACTTGTATATATCCAGTACATATCCAGAACATATCCAGAACATAACTCGTACATATCCAGAACATACCCAGAACATAACACGTACATATCCAGTACATAACCAGAACATATCCAGAACATAACTCGTACATATCCAGTACATATCCAGAACATATCCAGAACATAACACGTACATATCCAGTACATATCCAGAACATAACACGTACATATCCAGAACATAACACGTACATATCCAGTACATATCCAGAACATAACACGTACATATCCAGAACATATCCAGTACATATCCAGTACATATCCAGAACATAACTCGTACATATCCAGAACATAACACGTACATATCCAGTACATATCCAGAACATAACACGTACATATCCAGTACATATCCAGTACATATCCAGTACATATCCAGAACATAATCGTACATATCCAGTACATATCCAGAACATAACTCGTACATATCCAGTACATATCCATAACATAACTCGTATATATCCAGTACATATCCAGAACATATCCAGAACATATCCAGAACATAACTCGTACATATCCAGTACAGATCCAGAATATATCCAGAACATAACACGTACATATCCAGTACATATCCAGAACATATCCAGAACATAACACGTACATATCCAGAACATAACTCGTACATATACAGAACATAACACGTACATATCCAGTACATATCCAGAACATAACACGTACATATCCAGTACATATCCAGTACATATCCAGTACATATCCAGTACATATCCAGTACATATCCAGTACATATCCAGTACATATCCAGAACATAACACGTACATATCCAGAACATAACACGTACATATCCAGAACATATCCAGAACATATCCAGTACAGATCCAGAACATATCCAGAACATAACACGTACATATCCAGAACATATCCAGTACATATCCAGAACATAACACGTACATATCCAGAACATATCCAGTACATATCCAGAACATAACACGTACATATCCAGAACATAACACGTACATTTCCAGTACAGATCCAGAACATATCCAGAACATAACACGTACATATCCAGAACATATCCAGTACATATCCAGAACATAACACGTACATATTCAGCACATCAAATCAAATCACATTTTATTTGTCACATACACATGGTTAGCAGATGTTAATGCGAGTGTAGCGAAATGCTTGTGCTTCTATTTCCGACCATGCAGTAATATCTAACAACCTAACAATTTCACAACAACTACCTTATCCACACAAGTGTAAAGGAATGAATAAGAATATGTACATAAAAATATATGAATGAGTGATGGCCGAACGGCATAGGCAAGATGCAGTAGATGGTATAGAGTACAGTATATACATATGAGATGAGTAATGTAGCGTATGTAAACATTATATAAAGTGGCATTGTTTAAGTGGCTAGTGATACATTTATTACATACATTTTTCCATTATTAAAGTGGCTAGAGTTGAGTCAGTATGTTGGCAGCAGCCACTCAATGTTAATGATGGCTGTTTAACAGTCTGATGGCCTTGAAATAGAAGCTGTTTTTCAGTCTCAAGGGTCCCCGCTTTGATGCACCTGTACTGACCTCGCCTTCTGGATAATAGCGGGGTGATAACAGGCAGTGGCTCGGGTGGTTGTTTTTGGCCTTCATGTGACATCGGGTGGTGTAGCTGTCCTGGAAGGCAGGTAGTTTGCCCCCGGTGATGCGTTGTGCAGATCTCACTACCCTCTGGAGAGCCTTACGTTTATGGGCGGAGCAGTTGCCGTACCAGGCGGTGATACAGCCCGACAGGATGCTCTCGATTGTGCATCTGTAAATGTTTGTGAGTGTTTTTGGTGACAAGCCAAATTTCTTCAGCCTCCTTAGGTTGAAGGGGCACTGCTGCGCCTTCTTCACTACGCTGTCTGTGTGGGTGGACCATTTCAGTTTGTCCGTGATGTGTACGCCGTGGAACTTAAAACTTTCCACCCTCTTCACTACTGTCCCATCAATGTGGTTAGGTGGCTGCTCCCTCTCCTGAAGTCCACGATCCTCTCCTTCATTTTGTTGACATTGAGTGTGAGGTTATTTTCCTCACACCACACTCCGAGGGCCCTCAGCTCCTCGCTGTAGGCCGTCTCGCCGTTGTTGGTAATCAAGCCTACCACTGTAGTGTCGTCTGCAAACTTGATGATTGAGTTGGAGGCGTGCATGGCCACGCAATCGTGGGTGAACAGGGAGTACAGGAAAGGGCTGAGAATGCACCCTTGTGGGGCCCCAGTGTTGAGAATCAGCGAGGTGGAGATGTGGTTACCTACCCTCACCACCTGGGGGAGGCCCATCAGGAAGTCTAGGACCCAGTTGCACAGGGCGGGGTCGAGACCCAGGGTCTCGAGCTTAATTACGAGTTTGGAGGGTACTTTGGTGTTAAATGCTGAGCTGTAATCGATGAACAGCATTCTTACATAGGTATTCCTCTTGTCCAGATGGGTTAGGGCAGTGTGCATTGTGATTGCGATTGCGTCATCTGTGGACCTATTGGGGCGGTATGCAGATTGGAGTGGGTCTAGGGTGTCAAGTAGGGTGAATTTAGGGAGCCTTGTTTTCAGATAGTTTTCAGATTAGCCTTATTAAAATACCCAGCTACAATGAATGCAGCCTCAGGATATGTGGTTTTCAGTTTACAAAGAGTCGAATGTAGTTCTTTCAGGGCTGTCGATGTGTCTGCTTGGGGGGGAATATACACGACTGTGATTATGATCGAAGCGCTTTCTCTTGGTAGATAATGCGGTCAGCATTTGATTGTGAGGAATTCTAAGTCAGGTGAACAAAAGGATGTCTCGTTAATCATAAGGTATACACCCCTGCCCTTCTTCTTACCAGAGAGATGCTTGTTTCTGTCGGCGCGATGCGTGAAGAAACCAGGTGGCTGTACCGACTCCAATAGTGTGTCTCGAGTGAGCCATGTTTCCGTGAAACAAAGAACGTTAGTCTCTGATGTCTCTCTGGAAGGCAACTCTTGCTCGGATTCTGTCTACCTTGTTGTCAAGAGACTGGACATTGGCGAGTAGTATGTTTGCGATGTGCCCATTTACGGAGCCTGACCAGAAGACCGCTCCGTCTGCCCCTTCTACGGAGTCGTTGTTTCTGGTCGCCGGCTGGGATCCGATCCATTGTTCTGGGTGGTGGGCCAAACAGAGGATCCGCTTCGGGAAAGTCGTATTCCTGGTCATAATGTTGGGGAGCTGACGTTGCTCTTATGTCCAATAGTTCCTCTAGACTGTATGTAATAAAACCTAAGATGTTCTGGGGTAACATTGTAAGAAATAACACATAAAAAACAAAATACTGCATAGATTCCAGAACAATTCAAATACATATCCAGTACATAGTGAGTACATATCCCGTACGTAACCAATACATAACCAGTACATGTCCAGTACATATCCAGTACGTATCCAGTAAATATCTATGGCACATGTGATCATGTATAACTGGGAGATTAAGCAGGCAGACTTAATGGAGTCTGGAATCCCTGACAAACAGGTGGTGTTGGGTTCTCTGTCAACCAGGGTCCGACTGGGACCAGAAATCGGCCCTGGCATTTCTAACACAACAGACCTTTTTTTTCTTTGTGCCCCCATTATTAGCCAGATAATATAATTTTGCAAAAAAAAAAAAAAGTCAGACAGGCCCACTGGGCTAAAAATGGACCAGCCCATCTGGCATTTGCTCGAAATGCCAGATGGCCAGTCCGCCCATGCTGGCAACACAACAGCATGCTGGGCATTTTTTTGGCATGTCTGACATTGCAGAAGGGACTGTGTTAACCCTTTGTCTCTGACACAAAGCCATCCATCTGCTGAAATATTTATGAAGTGTGTGTGTGTGTGTGTGCGCGCGCGTGCATTGGTTGGAAGAGAGGTGATGGGGAAAGGTGTTTGTGTTCCCCATAAATAACTTGACTTTGAAAGGTCAAGCAGAATCCATCAGTTTGACAGCAGAGACTATCACACATGATGGTAATGTTTAGATGGGGTATGGCTATAGATGACGTCCTACAATACCTGCGCTGAGGAATCTCCTACAGGAGATTAGGTTTATCTTTTCAGTTTTTGTTAATTTTTAAATATGACTGAAGCAGAGACAGAAAACATAGTTACTATACTGCCTGGCAAAGAGTATCAGCAGCTGCCAACACTTTCGGTCTGTGTTTGACCTTTAATGCCAGGTTGGGGGTGTTTAGAGGAGGCTGCCCTGCGTGGCAGGAGCTGATGGAGCGCTGTCTTTAATGATGGGGCTGGGGCCGCGGTCTCTCTCGCCGTTTAATTAGACAATTATGCACCCTACTGGGGGAGCGAGGCCATCTGGGGTCACCAGGGAGGGGGAAAGCGCTGGCTGCCATGGTGCCACCCTACCTGTCACATGGGTAACGGGTTTAAATCATGGGTGAGTCCCTCTAATGAGGGGAGGCCCAGCTACCCACCTGTTCTATTGGGAGCCATTATGAGACCATCCTATTTCTATGCAGGTTTAGCTGTCTTTGTCTGTCTGGTGGTAATATTAATGTAATGAGGTGGGTATTAATGTAATGAGGTGGGTCATGTTGTTCTATGGATTTTTATGAAATTCATTATTACCCTTCAGAGATTGACAATAAAGGACATTTCTCCATAGATTAGTCAACCTTTGGCCAGATAAACAAAGACTTGAGAGAGTGCCGTTTCTCACTAGATAATTCTGATTACAGATTCATTGTCATCTGGTAGACTACTCATGCGTGTCTCTGCCCATTTCTCACTGGTGCCAAAGCATGGGCCAAATTCTTCCACACTGCATTGATTTACCCTCATGCCTGGAGTCCCCATAGCCATGAGAAGTAGGGGTGCTGATGGTGCTGCAGCACCCCCTAAAAAATCAGAACAATAAAACACATATTTTTTCACAAAAGTAGTGAACTGGGTCTTTGCTAGTCCTGTGTTAGCGGACCAATATAGAAAAAAATCATCTGCATCTCTGCTTTGTTGTATAATTTAGAACAGTATCTGGTAGGATTCAATAGTTGGTCTGTTGAATCCAGAAAGAACAAAACCCTGTACTTGTTTCTACTCCTATATGGCTTGCCGTTTGGGGTTTTAGGCTGGGTTTCTGTACAGCACTTTGAGATATCAGCTGATGTACGGAGGGCTATATAAATACATTTGATTTGATTTGATTTACTCCAATATTTACATCAAAAGGTGCAAAGTTATTGGCAAAGACCCCAAATATTTTTCTTGATCAAACATGGAAAACAATCACTTTTTTTGTGTGGTATTAATTTACCATCCTTACAAACCACTTAATGTAAATGTACATTACTGTATTGTTCATAGGCTGGTCATCTAGGTTTGTACCTGTAGACTTTCCATCACCATGAAGAAAAACAATGTACAACACAGTAATTAAGTAAATTGAGACATCAAGCAGTTTGTGATGATGTGATGTGATTACGTGACTCAGTTGGAAGAGCATGGTGCTTGCAACGCTAAGATTGTGGGTTTGAATCCCATGGGGGACCAGAGGGATGCACTCACTACTGTAAGTTGCTCTGGATAAGTGTGCTTACTAAAATATAAAAGGAATGTACAGACCACTTGGTCCTTCTGTAGCTCAGTTGGTAGAGCATGGTGCTTGTAAAAGTGGGTTCGATTCCGGGACCACCCAGAAACTAGAATGTATGCACACATGACTTTCGCTTTGATTCCTAAATGGCATATATTATTATTATTATTATTATATATTATTATTATATTATTATTATATTATTATTATTATTATATTATTATTATTATTATTATTATTATATTATTATATTATTATTATTATTATTATTATTTATTATTATTATTATTATTATTATTATATATCACTTCAAATAGGAAAACGTTTCAAGAAACTGGATCATTTGTATGTTCCACAAGTATCAGATTAACTGTTTGGTACAGATAATTATCAGGCTCAAGGAACAAATGCTGGTTAACACTCAAATACATTTAGTTTCAGTTGTTTTACAAAAGTAGTGCACTGGGTCTTTACTAGTCCTGTATTAGTAGAACGATATAAACTTCTGTAGCGCTGCCCAACCTCCCTGTCGACGATCACAGCACCCCCAAACTACTTCCTGCGTTTACGGGACTCCCTATGGGTGTGTACAGTACCTGTTCACAAAGCAAGCCCAGAAGAACAGTACGTGAGAGATGTGCAGTTATACTGAGGCTGGAGGCTGAGACAGTACAGGTAGAAAATACAGCTGGCTTGATTCTCTTCCTCATCTGAAGGCAACCATAACTCAAATAGATGAATTGTCTGAAATCTAGCAACTGATGAAACCAAATCAATTTCAGTGATATATGGAACCACTCTCTGACCAACATGTTGTGTGTGTCAGGATGACGAAATGCCCTCCATTTCCTGTGTCTGTCTGTCTCTTTTCTTTAGCCCTCAGGTGGTGAGGCAGGAGACTAGGTCCCTGTCCAATACAGATGCAGTGTGTGTCACATAGCCTGATCACAAACAGCTAAGACTAATGGACAGTGTCTAGCTACAAAGCACAATGTAAAATACCATTTTTGGACCACTGATGACACAGTAATGACGACTTAAATTTACATTTGTGTAATGACCCACGTCTGAGTGGCAATAATGGAAAAGTGTGTGTATGACTTTTTGTAACAAAACCAGATTCACAGGTAATGTCTAAACAAGTCCCCCATCAAATCCTGTAGGAGTAGGTGACTGTAGTGACGCCGTCACTCGCTCTACCTTTTTATATGGAGATCATTATATTGGCTCTTGTTGGCTACCACTATAGTGTTAACAGCCGTGGGGGAAATGTCCTGTTCTCCACATTCGCCACGATGCAGCATCCTCCTTGTTGACCAGAAATCATCATCAAACTCCAAACTTTCCTGCACATATTCATATGAAATCCTAAAAATCCACGACATGTCCCAGGGAGGCGGTTACCCAGCAGAGAGCTATACATCATCTCTCACCACTGCATGCCAGTGAGTGGCTATAGCTAGGGACATACACAGCGCCAAGAGCACTGAATCATTCAATCACTCTGCATGAAAACACACTCATCCCCATGACTGGGGAGGGACGGAGGGAGAAACACATCCTGGTATATAGAACCCATCTATCCGTACTCCTCTTCCATTCTTAAGACTGACATCATGGTGAAATGGGGACAGATCCACTTCAAGACTGAACACACATGTTGGTGATAACAGGGGAATCGGCAGCATTTGATAGAGTCAGCTGCCGGAAAGGATCCATATGTGAATAGACCCAGCAGTGGAGCATTATGGTGGCGGTGGAGGGGAAGAGGCTTCAGTAGACTACGGGAGGTTCATCTTTTTCTCCGCAACACAACAGAGGTACAACAATTCATACCCCTTTCAGTTGCAGTACTGCTCTCTGACACACACTGATGTGCTGTTCACAGCTTACAGAGGCCAACCTTGAATAGCCCTCTCTGTAAGCATGCAGGGGAGATAGAGAGGAGAGGTAGAGGGGTGGTAGAGGGACTGATATAGTATATTGTCTAAAACTAGATGGTTGAAGTAAACAAGCACTTCAGGGAGAGAGCCTTGTCCCGTGTCCCTACAGAGAGTCTTGTCCCATGTCCTTACAGAGAGCCTTGTCCCATGTCCTTACAGAGAGCCTTGTCCCATGTCCTTACAGAGAGCCTTGTCCCATGTCCTTACAGAGAGCCTTGTCCCATGTCCCTACAGAGAGCATTGTCCCATGTCCTTACAGAGAGCCTTGTCTCGTGTCCTTACGGAGAGCCTTGTCCCATGTCCCTAGAGAGCCTTGTCCCATGTCCTTACAGAGAGCCTTGTCCCATGTCCTTACAGAGAGCCTTGTCTCGTGTCCCCTTCAGAGAGCCTTGTCCCATGTCCCTACAGAGAGCCTTGTCCCATGTCCTTACAGAGAGCCTTGTCCCATGTCCCTACAGAGAGCCTTGTCCCATGTCCCTACAGAGAGCCTTGTCCCATGTCCTTACAGAGAGCCTTGTCCCGTGTCCTTACAGAGAGCCTTTCTAATCCCAGTGGCTGGGAGCACCACTATATTTGCTTGACATATAAAAGCCCAAAAGACAAACCACCACCAGTCCCATTGATAGGGAAGGCTGCAGGGCAAAATGACTGATGTTGAACCTAATTCAGTCAAATGGGCCCAACCAAAGATTTACTCAAACACACACACACACACACACACACACACACACACACACACACACACACACACACACACACACACACACACACACACACACACACACACACACACACACACACACACACACACACACACACACACACACACACACACACACACACACACACACACACACACACACACACAGAGCAGTAACCCATGGGATGGTTGGGTTATCATAGTGTTCAATAATCAACATCTAAATGGTTTTCATTGCACAATATCCTTTGTGGCATATAAGTTACTGCATCCATGAATATCAATTAGGGAAGGATATGAAGAAAAAAACACAAATTCGCTTCTCTCAATGCTGCAGCACAATATCCTGGGCATTCACAGTAATTCATGAGGGGCTGAATTTAATCCAGTTTGAGCAAAACACCATATGCCAATCAGTGGCCACGTACCCTGGGCAGACGGGCCTGGGAGCCCACCTCCACAGTGGGATATGCATTTGTGTGCATGTTTTCGACTCACGGCTCAAGGTCGTGGTTCTCTCTGGTTCTGCTCTGTTCTTCCCTGGCCTCGGTATTGGTGCTGTACACTGTTCTGCTCTGTCTGGTCTCGGTATTGGTGCTGCACACTGTTCTGGTGCTGTACACTGTTCTGCTCTGTCTGGGCTCTGTCTGGTATTGGTGCTGCACACTGTTCTGCTCTGTCTGGCCTCAATATTGGTACAGTATACTGTTCTGCTCTGTCTGGCCTCAGTATTGGTGCAGTACACTGTTCTGCTCTGTCTGGCCTCAGTATTGATGCTGCACACTGCTCTGCTCTGTCTGGCCTCAATATTGGTACAGTATACTGTTCTGCTCTGTCTGGCCTCGGTAATGATTCTGCACACTGCTCTGTTTTGTTTTACTCTGCTCTGCTCTGGCCTCAGTGTTGGTGCTGCACACCATTCTGCTCTGGCTGGCCTCAGTATTGGTGCTGCACACTGTTCTGTTCTGTCTGGCCACATTATTGGTGCTGCACACTGTTCTGTTCTGTTCTGCTCTGGCCTCAGTATTGGTGCTGCACACTGTTCTGTTCTGTTCTGCTCTGGCCTCAGTATTGGTGCTGCACACTGTTCTGTTCTGCTCTGGCCTCAGTATTGGTGCTGCACACTGTTCTGTTCTGCTCTGGCCTCAGTATTGGTGCTGCACACTGTTCTGTTCTGCTCTGGCCTCAGTATTGGTGCTGCACACTGTTCTGTTCTGCTCTGCTCTGGCCTCAGTATTGATGCTGCACACTGTTCTGTTTTACCTCTGTCTGGCCTCGGGATTGTTACTGAACCCTGTATTGCTCTGCTCTGGCCTCAGTATTGGTTCTGCATACTGTTCTCAGACAGGGCCTTGCTGTCTCAGGTTTCTGTCCCCAAATCGCAAATGCTGCCCTCACCCTCAGGACCTCCCTGTCAACACATGGGGGAATGGGGGTAGAGAGGGTGTAAAGGAATAAAAAATAAAGAATGAGAAGAAAAGAGGCAGTAGAGAGAGAGAGAGAGAGAGAGAGAGAGAGAGAGAGAGAGAGAGAGAGAGAGAGAGAGAGAGAGAGAGAGAGAGAGAGAGAGAGAGAGAGAGAGAGAGAGAGAGAAAGAGATTGAAATGCCTGCTCCTCTCATTTTCCCCATATATATCAGCTCAGAGGGCAGCCGGCCTCCCATCCCTTTCCATTCACTTCTTCACCATTGGCTGCAGGTGAAAGGAAAAAGCCAATTTCCCCTCAGCTACCTGAACACACTGCTCCATTCCTCATTGATAAAGTGTACTTTTAAAAGGTGTGGAAGCTAGGGCATTCATCATCAAGGACTCAGGGCTCGTCCGCTGCTCCCCTCTCTGCAGAACAGTAAAAGCTGGGAGATGCAAGCACCTCTGATGAATGGTTTTCTCCTTGTGCAGTTAAAGAGCTTGTGGCAGGGCTACTGTCTGTCAGGGAGGGCCAGTGGTGGGCACAGTGCCGACCTAATTGACTTACTGAGCACCGGGCAGTGTGCCCACCACCCACTGAAGACACAGAGCAGAAAGTCTCAGCCTGTCTGACTTTTATCTCTGAGATCCTCCATGCTGGGCATGCTAATGAAGACACCAGGGGTCTGTTCCAAGTCCAACCAGAACTTGAGTGCTCTGTCCCTCTCGCTCTCACACAAACACACACACACATAAGTTTAGTCAGAGATGCTGAGGTAAGAGAGGGAGTGTGAGAGTCATGGGATGTGAAAGAACAAAAACAAAATAAGTTTAGTCAGAGATGCTGAGGTAAGAGAGGGAGTGTGAGAGTCATGGGATGTGAAAGAACAAAAACAAAATGAGCTGAGGTGTTAGGACGGTTGTGGATCCAGAAGTGGATGCCTAGATTTAGAATGCAGAGGCCAAACTAGCATAGCTTTATTCTTATTCTATCAATAATTCCTAGAAGCTGCAACAGGAATAACTCTACATGAACCCTGTCAAGGTAGCAATACCAAGCCAACATGCTCTTTCTGTCCTTCTCTAGTTCTCTTTCAAATCAAATAACATTTCACTTACAAGCCCTTAACCAACAATGCAGTTAAGAAAGAGTTAACAAAATATTTACTAAATAAACTAAACGTTTTTTTTTAAGTAATCAAAAAGTACAAATATACATTTGCATAACAATAACAAGGCTATATACGTACAGGGGTAGTGGTACCGAGTCAATGTACAAGTTAGTCCAGGTCATTTGTAAAGTGACTATGCATAGATAATAAACAGAGAGTACTTCAGAGAGATGGAGAGGAGATAAGAGAAGGGTCTGGAAGTATAGATGGATGATTATTCAGGCTCTCTCTCTTCCCATTGATCCCATCAGATGAGTTAGAAATATTCATACCAGGGCTTTGTTTTAGAACACTGTGAATATCAGACAGCAGAACAATAGATATATCTGGACATGTATTTTCTGTGGAGAATCTGCAGAGCTTCACTGCGGGAGGAGAGTATTGAGGGGCCCCAGCCCGTCTCAGTGTGTTAGAGTGAAGGGCACCTCAAGGGGACCAGATTCCAATGAGTCACTCAGTGGGTTGGCAGACAGCCGTGTAGTGAAAGTACTCCCGCATCACACCATGCAAACACACAACACAAGCTTATGTAAACATACGGTAGGTGAGTGCACACATACACACTGCATGAATACAAACTTGTACCAAAACACACAGAAACAAACATTGAACCTTACACAATAACAAAAAGGGAGAAAAATGACACTTACAACCACTCAAAATAAAATTGCAGTTATAATAATTCCAAAGTGTTTAAATAATCCTACACTACCGGTCAAAAGTTTTAGAACACCTATTCATTAAAGGGATTTTCTTTATTTTGTACTATTTTCTACATTGGAGAAAACTAGATGGCTTCACTAGTAATCATGTAGTCATATGTAATCATGTAGTAATCTAAAAAGTGTTAAACAAATCAAAACATATTTTATATTTGAGATTCTTCAAATAGCCACCCTTTGCCTTGATGACAGCTTTCCACACTATTGGCATTCTCTCAACCAGCTTCACCTGGAATGCTTTTCCAACATTCTTGAAGGAGTTCCCACATATGCTGAGCACTTGTTGGCTGATGTTCCTTTACTCTGCGGTCCGACTGTAATGGGGAGACAGAGAACTGGTTTCAAATGCAGGGCGCAGCAGGTGTTTATTGCAAAGGACCATAGAAGGCAGGTAGCTGGGTCCAGGGGCAGGCAGAAGGTCATACAGTGGTTTAAGAAAGTATTCACCCCCTTGGCATTTTTCCTATTTTGTTCACTTACAACCTGGAATTAAAATAGATTTTTGGTGGTGTTGATTTGATCATTTGATTTACACAAAGTGGCTACCACTTTGAAGATGCAAAATATATATTTTTTGAAACAAACAAGAAATAAGACAAAAAAACTGAACACTTGAGCGTGCATAACTATTCACCCCCCAGCTGCAAATCTCTTGGGGTGTCTCTATAAAGCTTGGCACATATAGCCAATGGGATTTTTGCCCATTCTTCAAGGCTAAACTGCTCCAGCTCCTTCAAGTTGGATGGGTTCCGCTGGTGTATAGCAATCTTTAAGTCATACCACAGATTCTCAATTGGATTGACCTCTGGGCTTTGACTAGGCCACTCCAAGACATTTAAATGTTTCCCCTTAAACCACTTGAGTGTTGCTTTAGCAGTATGCTTAGGGTAATTGTCCTGCTGGAAGGTGAACCTCCGTCCCAGTCTCAAATCTCTGGAAGACTGAAACAGGTTTCCCTCAATGATTTCCCTGTATTTAGCACCACCCATCATTCCGTCAATTCTGAGCAGTTTCCCAGTCCCTGCTGATGAAAAACATCCCCACAGCATGATGCTGCCACCACCATGCTTCACTGTGGGGATGCGGTTCTCAGGGTGATGAAAGGTGTTGTGTTTGCACCAGACACAGCGTTTTCCTTGATGGCCAAAAGCTCAATATTAGTCTAATCTGACCAGAGAACCTTCCTCCATATGTTTGGGGAGTCTCCCACATGCCTTTTGGCGAACAACAAACGGGTTGCGTATTTGTTTCTTTGAGCAATGGCTTTTTTCTTGCCACTCTTCTGTAAAGCCCAGCTCTGTGGAGTGTATGGCTTAAAATGGCCCTATGGACAGATACTCCAATCTCCGCTGTGGAGTTTATCTTTGGTCGCTTTGTTTCCTCAGATTAATGCCTTCCTTGCCTGGTCTGTGAGTTGGGAAGGTGGCCCTCTCTTGGCAGGTTTGTTGTGGTGCCATATTCTTTCCATTTTGTAATAATGGATTTAAATGGTGCCCCGTGGGAGGATCAAATTTTCTGATATTTTCTTATAACCCAACCCTGATCTGTACTTCTCCACAACTTTGTCCCTGACCTGTTTGGAGAGCTCCTTGTTCTTCACTTGCTTGGTGGTGCCACTTGCTTAATGGTGTTGCAGACTCTGGGGCCTTTCAGAACAGGTGTATATATACTGAGATAATGTGACAGTTTCATGTGACACTTAGATTGCACACTGGTGGACTGTACTTAACTAATTATGTGACTTCTGAAGGTAATTGGTTGCACCAGATCTTGTTTAAGGGCTTCATAGCAAAGGGGTGAATACATATTGGCGCACCACTTTTCTGTTTAATTTGAGATTTTTTTTAAACAAGTTACTTTTTTAATTTCACCTCACCAATATGGATTATTTTGCATATTCCATTACATGAAATCCATTTAAATTACAGGTTGTAATGCAACAAAATAGGAAAGACGCAGAGGGGACTACTAGGCTACTATTGCACGACACTGTACACAGGGGGTCCAGAAGGACAACAGACATCCTCCATGGGCGACATCTCCCAACTGTTCCATAGGCACAATTTGGACACGCAACTCTTCTAATGTGGGGTCAGCCCGTTACGCCTTGATTAGATCAGAGTGGGATACAGTTAACGTGGTATTCTCGTTAGCCGGCACAGTGACCAGGTCGCCATGGCTCATAGAACGAGTCACTGCACACGCAGAGATCACCTCTGGGAAACTGCACACTCTCATCAGGAATCCTTATGACGGCTTAGTGGAAACCACTAGATATGGAAACATGACAGGCCATATGATAACGTCGATACCCTCAATAGGCAACAAAGGACGCACCCCCACAACAACCTCACCTTTCACCAGTCCGCAATCCAACATCAGTTTATGCAATAGAACTGACAAGAGTGTTCAAACCTATTCCCCTAATTAGAACACTAGTCCCCAAATCAGTCTCAGCAGAGAAGGGTAACAGACTGCAACACAAATTATTCAGAGGCACTTGTGTCTCAGGATCTTCACTGGCACAAGGTCCTTACTTCCTAACATAGATACAAAACCCTCTGTAATGAAAGGTAAATAGTCTGGGTCAATATGGACTTTCACATGTCCCTGTGCATGAGACAATGTGTCAGGAGTGAACTGATGTGGAACAGGCACAACTAATGCCGTAGGCTTAGATTTAACGTAAGCACAAGTACTGAATTTACCACAAGCCCTGAGAACCGGACATTCGTTTTTCCAATGACCCGAACCTTGACAGTAGTGACACTCTTGACCAAAGTCAGCTTTACCACGGGAATCAGGCTCAACCCTAGGTGAATGAAACTTCGCCCGTGAACCAAAGTATCTTGGTGAGCGAGGCCCAAATCTCTCCGAACGCCCCCACTCACTCGGAATACGGGGCTCTGCAAAGACACTTGAGTCAAAACATACTCGTCCGCCAAAACTACAGCGACAGTCTTCACTTTTCGTTCATGTACGTGGCTATGATCAGGGATTGTGTCCTTAAATTGCTCTAGCATAATGAAATTACACAGCCCTTGGAAAGTCATAACCTCAGAGGGGGAACACCAGCGATTAAACTGAAGATAATTCTCGCGCAAACTCAACATGAGTCTGTTTATCATCCCTTTTTAAAGTTCTAAATCGTTGGCGGTAAGACTACTGGTACCAACCGATGGAGCGGCTATTGTAACGTTACGGGGAGACAGCGACTCCTCAGCAGAGGCTGCCCCAGTGGTAACTTCAAGAATATCTCTCCATCAGATTGGCCTTTAATATTAACCGAATAGAATTTTAGACATTGATCACTAGTTTCAACCTTGCAGTGGTCAGCAACCTTCAACAGTTGTTCTTTAGTACATAATTCTAACAGTTCCTCTGATGGAAAGCGAATGAACTCAGCTACGTAAGACACCATAGCCACAAGAAAATACAAAATAAAAATCTCACTCTTCCCCTCTGCTGAGCACACCAGACCAAAACCAGAGAAATGACAATCACACTGGGCACCACAGAAGAGAGATGAGATATATGGAGCTTCCCCAAAACCTACAGTAACTCAACCCTAGTCTTCGTGCAGATTTGCAGTGGGTAACACACTGTAGCCCGCTGGCAAGTAAATAAACCACCCAACACGCTGGCAGATTCCCCCAAGCCACGGATGTGCCCGAGACAACTGCTCAGTCCACAGACACCACACAAAAATAACCATGCCCAACATATTTCAAAGTGAAACACATCGCTAAACCTAACAGAGGAAAAAGGCTATAGCTCCGGGTAGCTAGTGTCACTACCCTACCCAAATCTCCCACTGAGGTACACAGTCGATTGTACTCACCTCCTCGGACCGATGTCCCAACAGCAAGTAGAGCAAGAGTCTCCAGCCAGGGCAGGGGCCTGGGATCTAACAAATGTACTTTCTCCAACACAGCACACAACAAACTACCTACCGCAGCAGCAAGTTTACCAAACAAACAAAGGCAACCTGTACTGGGCACCAAACATTACAACTCAAACAAGCTGATGCAAACAAAGCAACTACAGAGTTTAACTCCACGTTTTCTCCCAAACACAACACGCATACTAGTAAACCAAACACTAGTATTAGTGCTTCATAATGCAACAAAGTGCTATACGCCAAAATGTCTAGGAACCAACCTTATTATCCTGGATGAGCCCCCACTTGTCACAAACAGGCTCAAAGTCTGTAACAAAAAGGGAGACAATGTGGAGATAAGGAATAACAAAATATATTTAACTAAAGTAAACTAAATAAAATTAACAAGGGTGTATGTAATCAGTAGTGTAAGTGAGTGGTTGCGTGCATAAATGTGATGAGGGGTGTTGACCAGTGCCACTGCAAACCAAAAACAGCCACAACCAAAATCTGCATCTGCATGGAGAGAGTCTCCCCAATGAATGGGGAAGAGGTGTATTTATCCTGGGACACACCGGAGCCCAAGTGTGTCCCATTTCGCTGATGACCCTCCCGGCTCCGCCCACTGATATCCTATTAAGGAAAACAAGAGCTACGAAACAGAATATGGCAGACAGAGTGGCAGGGTCATCATAATATTGACCTCATTCCATCAGTAGAGGATGCCTGGTTATTCTTTAAAAGTTCTTTCCTCAACATCTTAAATAAGCATGGCCCATTCAACTAAGAACAGATATAGCCCTTGGTTCACTCCAGACTTGACTGCCCTTGACCAGCGTACTGCATTAGCATCGAATAGCCCCCACGATATGCAACTTTTCAGGGAAGTTAGGAACCAATATACACAGGCAGTTAGGAAAGCAAAGGCTAGCTTTTTCAAACAGAAATGTGCATCCTGCAGCACAAACTACAAAACGTTCTGGGACACAGCAAAGTCCATGGAGAATAAGAGCACCTCCTCCCAGTTTCCCACTGCACTGAGGGTAGGAAACACAATCACCACCGATAAATCTACATTAATCGAGAATTTCAATAAGCATTTTTCCATGATTTCCACCTGGCTACCCCTACCCCAGTCAACAGCTTTGCACCCCCTCCAGCAACTTGACCAAGCCTACCCCTTTTCTCCTTCAGCCAAATCCAGATAGCTGATGTTCTGAAAGAGCTAGAAAATCTGGACCCATACAAATCAGCTCTCTTTCTAAAATTATTCGCCACAATTTTTACAACCCCATTTACTAGCCTGTTCAACATCTCTTCCGTATTGTCTGATGCAATCTGATTTCCGAGCTGGTAATGGGTGCACCTCAGCCACGCTCAAGGTCCTAAACGATATTATGACCGCCATCGATAAAAGACAATACTGTGCAGCCGTCTTCATGGACCTGGCCAAGGCTGTCGACTCTGTCAACCACCGTATTCTTATTGGCAGACTCAGCAGTGTTGGTTTCTCAAGGGACTTCCTCACCTGGTTCACCAACTACTTCTCAGACAGATTTCAGTGTGTCAAATTGGAGGGCCTGTTGTCCGGACCTCTGGCAGTCTCTATGGGGGTGCCACAGGGTTCAACTCTCAGGCCAACTCTTTTCTCTGTATACATCAATGATGTTGCTCTTGCGGCTGGTGATTCTCTGATCCACGTCTACGCAGACGACACCATTTTGGATACTTCTGGCCCTTCTTAGGACACTGTGTTAACAAACCTCCAGACGAGCTTCAATGCCATACAACACTCCTTCCGTGGCCTCCAATTGCTCTTAAATGCAAGTAAAACTAAATGTATGCTCTTCAACGGATCTGTCACGGCTGCGGAAAGGAGCGGACCAAGGTGCAGCATGGTGAGCGTTCATGTTCTTTAATTAAGAAAAAGATGCCGAACAAAACAATACACAAAACAAAACCGTGAAACTTAAGGCTAAGTGCCATAAAGAAAGTCAACTTCCCACAAACACAGGTGGGAAAAAGGGTACCTAAGTATGGTTCCCAATCAGAGACAACGATAGACAGCTGTCCCTGATTGAGAACCATGCCCGGCCAAAACATGAAGATAGAAAATCATAGAAACACAAAACATAGAAATGCCCACCCCAACTCACGCCCTGACTAAACCAAAATAGAGACAATAAAAGGATCTCCAAGGACAGGGCGTGACCTGGACTCCGGCCGCACCGTTGGTGTGACAAGATCGCTGCCCGCACCCGCCCCCCCCGTCTAGCGTCACTGCTTAGAATAATATCTGACTTAGAATATGTGGACAACTACAAATACCGAGCTGTCTGGTTAGCCTGTAAACTCTCCTTCCAGACTCACATTAAGCATCTCCAATCCAAAATTAAATCTAGAATCTGCTTCCTATTTCACAACAAAGCATCCTTCACTCACGCTGCCAAACATACCCTTGTAAAACTGACTACCCTACTGATCCTTGACACTGTGTTGTTTGAGTCGCACTGCTTTGCTTTATCTTGGTCGGGTCGCAGTTGTAAATGAGAACTTGTTCTCAACTGGCCTACCTGGTTAAAAGAAATGTAAATTTTTTAAAATAAAAAAAAATCCACCACGAATTGAGGCGTGCAAAGCTGTCATCAAGGCAAAGGGGGGCCATTTGAAGAATCTCAAATATAAAATATATTTTGATTTGTTTAACATTTTTTTGGTTACTACATGATTCCATATTTGTTATTTCATAGTGTTGATGTCTTCACTATTATTCTACAATGTAGAAAATAGTAAAAATAAAAAAAACTTGAATGAGTAGGTGTTCTAAAACTTTTGACCGGTACTGTACATGCACCTTGAGAAGAAGCTAAACACAGAGGTCAGAGGTGAGTCCCAGTAGACCTCCCATTCATCATGGTGTAATTTAGTCTACAGTGGCAAAGAGTGTGTGGCCTCCATTTTCTCCTCATGATCCGACCAATAAAGCCTTGGGTCGGAGTCTGAGGGTGAGGAGCCCTCTGCTCAGTTGAATCACTTAATTCAGCATCTAGCCAGAGATTCCACACCAACCACCCTGCCTGGGGGGGACTCTTCACAGCATCGGACCAGACAGTGATGGAGGGTCTGGCCCACTGGGGTTAGGGACAAGCACAGAGAATAGCCTACTAAGACAATGGCTTTCCACAGTAGCCATCCTATCAGACACTTCTAAAGTCTCCTTTCTCTGTTTGATAGGAAGCATGTGATTTAATGCAGATCTTTCCTCAACCCCATTTAAACTCAAAGAAAAAAGGGTTCCAGAAGGGTTGTTCGGCTGCCCCCATAAGATAACCCTTTTCGAGATGTTTTTGGTTCATGTAGAACCCTCTGTGGAAAGGGTTCTACATGGAACCCAATAGGGTTCTTCAAAAGATGATCTAATGAGGACAGCCAAAGACACTTCTAAAAGGTTCTAGATAGCACCTTTTTTCTAAGAGTGTAGAAATAATAAGTACGACATGGGGGTGGTTTGTAGAATGGAACAGATTGATGATACAATAGGGTCCTATGGGATGTTATGCTTGCTCAGCCCTAGTGCATGGCTATTAGGAGCCACGTCCACAGGAGCACAGGACCTGTCTGTATGATGTATAGGGGCAGTGAGGGGAGACAGACGATAGGGAGAGGATAACAGCTCACTGGAAGGCCATGCTACATACAGACACTACCCTTCTCTAAATCTGGCCCTCTGACTATCTGACTCTGAATGACACACTGCAGTGCTCCACATCACTGTGGATATCTGGACAATGCAAGGTGTGGCTGAGGGTGCTAAAATAGACAAATGTACTGCATGTGTTGTCTATAAGCTGTTTGTAACATTCAGAAGTAATTGTACATTGTCACCATTATTTAGAACTATACTGTATGTGTGTGTGTGTCATCATAAATCTGTCATTATAAAATGCACCTCCTTTGATTTTAAACATGCAATTATTGAATTAAATATGGAAAAGAGATTGATGAAATTGTAAGAGAATACCATCACATTTCCCATTGAAAGTGAACAGAACTATTAAAGGAGATGCTTACGGCCTCCCCTCTACTCCACTGTACAGACTGGCAGGTCACGACAAACTGTGATGATTGCCAACAGGAGATTGTGGCTATGAGTATACACTCCACTGCTCTAACTATATGAGGGGGCTTTCGGCTGCCTCTGGCTTAACGGATCAACCCTATTGGGAGATCCAGGCAAGGTGTGCACATGCATTCCATTCTGTGTGTGCCACTTGAGAACCCTCAGACAGACCTGTATACAAGGTTACCCGCTCCACATCCAGCCCAGGAGTGGGCCAGGCCTCCCATGGCTGCGTGTGACAGTGCCGGGCGGATCAGAGCGTCACCCATGTCACGCTCCAATAGCTCAATTTAAATGGAAATTGGATGAACTGTTGGAAGTGATCCAACCATCCAGAACAATTAACCCATATTACCGGCAGGCCTAGAAGGAGAGATTTGGCTTTGAATGAGTATGGGGGGAGAGCCAGTGCTATTTAACACTGGTGGAAACACAGTAGCCTGCAGTGCAGAAATGATTTTGTTTTATACTTTCTGCTATGGGATGCTAAACACAGGCTAACTTTGTTTCTAAGCTTCTCTTTTCAAAACATGGTGACACTAAGCTACTGTTTATAGCTAGCGACTACTGTATAATAAACAGCTGGGATATGTTCAATGGCATATTGCCCAATCCTTTTTGTGACTGACTCATTGTGATAGTTGGTGTGATCTGACATGTATGTGTGTGAGTACGTCATTTACCATTTCTGCATTTTAGTCCACGAAAAGGGGATCCCATGTATTGCTACATATACAACAATATGTATACATGCAGGTACTATCTATAATAGAAGTACACATTCAATCATCCACTTTAAACCAGACCCATTGTACACACATTAACATAATTGGAGAGAGAGAGAATATAGAAAGAGTTCCCAATATTCTCTCAGATACAGGTAGTTTATTATACAGCTGTCTCAGAGAAGTCTTCCTTATCACTGATTTACAAAAAAGCATGCCGGCATGTGTCAAAAGAAAGTCACCCACGAATCATCAAGCTCCATCTCGATTTCAGAATCGATTGACATGGTGTAATATACTCGACAGGCGGCAATTCAGAGAGAAGCCTAATATCACAGAGGTTACAGTGGAGGGCACCCTGACAGACACTGGTCATGTTTTAGAGATGGGAGGAATGAAACATGACATGGAGTCTCACATCAACTCTCTCCATAACAAGAAAATAACTGATAGTGGGTGACTGAAAGGCAATGTACAAGTACCCGTTTTGCTTTTGGTTTTTTGGTGTTTTGGTGTTCAACCCCTGAACAAAAGAGGCATGTCAAGAACCGAAAACATAAGGGGCCAAATAAAAACCGGGTAGACAATGTTCCATCAATATTGAGTTAGGTGACATTTGACACACTCACACACACACACTCACACACACACACACACACACACACACACACACACACACACACACACACACATGAACTCTCTCACACACATACTGTAAAGACACAAGCACCAACCAAAACAGACACTGTAACTTGCATAAAATATAAACTTGCCAGAAATAAAAGATTGGGGAACTTGGAGTGCAGTAATAGTGTATTCTTTATAGGAAAATGATAGGGTTTAACATACGCAACAAAACAATGATTAAATAATCAACAAATAAATAAATCTGTCAGAGCCAACAGTCCAAAGACAATATCCACAGTAGGTTTGAGTCCTTAAATCCAAGTCCAAATCCAAGGAAGTATACTGTATATAATCCAATGACAACGGATGTCTAATTTCTACATAGAGTTAGTTAGAGGACCTATTTTGCATGGACATTGCCATTGAGGGCTTTCGCCATTTTAAAGTAGTCAACTGGGTGGCGATTATTATGGCTTGGGAGCGATCAGCCCATTATCCGAGCGTTGTATTCTTCAAATCTGGTTGATTGGTTTGTAAATGACTTTAAACTAAATCACTGCCATCTAGTGGCCACAATAAATAAATGAAACACAAGATTTGGTTCAGGACTTCGGTACTGCAGGTGGCGGTAAATCACCAATATTAGATTGATGCTTTTTTTAACAACAACAAAATGGACTACTTCAAAATGGAGATAGTCTCAATGGCACTGCCCATGCTCTTACATATGCCGTAATGGGACAGATACAAAGATGAGTCCTCTAATTAGCTCTATGATTTTATACCAAAGCAGTGTGAAATGATGGTTGAAAAGAGGCCTGAAGTAGAATACAATGCTCTCCAAACAATTGGTTTGTAGCTTATTTCAAAATGGCACCTGTGAGTTGGACAAGCCTCCAACCGCACCCATGCCTGTGGCCGTATGCTGCATTCATAACATGACGTAAATACCGGCATACCACTGTGTGATAGTGAATCAAATAAAATAAAATAAAATAAAAGTTTATTTGTCACGTGAGCTGAATACAACAGGTGTAGACCTTACAGTGAAATTCTTACTTACTGGCTCTAACCAATAGTGTAAAAAAGGTATTAGGTGAACAATAGGTAAGTCAAAAATTAAAACAACATTAAAAAAGACAGTGAAAAATAACAGTTACGAGGCTATATACAGTAGCGAGGCTATATACAGTAGTGAGACTATATACAGTAGTGAGACTATATACAGTAGCGAGGCTATATACAGTAGCGAGGCTATATACAGTAGTGAGACTATATACAGTAGTGAGACTATATACAGTAGTGAGGCTATATACAGTAGCGAGGCTATATAGAGTAGCGAGGCTATATACAGTAGTGAGACTATATACAGTAGCGAGGCTATATACAGTAGTGAGGCTATATACAGTAGCGAGGCTATATACAGTAGCGAGGCTATATACAGTAGCGAGAATATATACAGTAGCGAGGCTATATACAGTAGAGAGGCTATATACAGTAGCGAGGCTATATACAGTAGCGAGGCTATATACAGTAGCGAGGCTATATACAGTAGAGAGGCTATATACAGTAGCGAGGCTATATATAGTAGCGAGGCTATATACAGTAGCGAGGCTATATACAGTAGTGAGGCTATATACAGTTGCGAGGCTATATACAGTAGTGAGGCTATATACAGTAGCGAGGCTATATACAGTAGTGAGGCTATATACAGTAGCGAGGCTATATACAGTAGAGAGGCTATATACAGTAGCGAGGCTATATACAGTAGCGAGGTTATATACAGTAGCGAGGCTATATACAGTAGTGAGACTATATACAGTAGCGAGGCTATATACAGTAGTGAGACTATATACAGTAGCGAGGCTATATACAGTAGAGAGGCTATATACAGTAGCGAGGCTATATACAGTAGCGAGGCTATATACAGTAGTGAGGCTATATACAGTAGCGAGGCTATACAAGTAGCGAGGCAAAATACAGTAGCAAGGCTAAATACAGTAGCGAGGCTATATACAGTAGCGAGGCTATATACAGTAGTGAGGCTATATACAGTTGCGAGGCTATATACAGTTGCGAGGCTATATACAGTAGTGAGGCTATATACAGTAGTGAGACTATATACAGTAGCGAGGCTATATACAGTAGCGAGGCTATATACAGTAGCGAGGCTATATACAGTAGTGAGACTATATACAGTAGCGAGGCTATATACAGTAGCGAGGCTATATACAGTAGCGAGGCTATATACAGTAGTGAGGCTATATACAGTAGCGAGGCTATACAAGTAGCGAGGCAAAATACAGTAGCAAGGCTAAATACAGTAGCGAGGCTATACACAGTAGCGAGGCTATACAAGTAGCAAGGCTATATACAGTAGCGAGGCTATATACAGTAGCGAGGCTATATACAGTAGCGAGGCTATACAAGTAGCGAGGCTATATACAGACACCGGTTAGTCAGGCTGATTGAGGTAGTATGTACATGTAGATATGGTGAAAGTGACAATGCATATATGATAGACAGAGAGTAGCAGTAGCGTAAAAGTGGGGTTAGTGGGTGGTGGGTGGCGGGTGGCGGGACACAATGCAGATAGCCCGGGTAGACAATGTGCGGGAGCACTGGTTGGTCGGGAGTAACAGTATCAGAGTAACAGCAGCGTAAAAGAGAGGTTGGGGGGAGGCACACAATGCAAATAGTCCGGGTAGCTATTTGATTACCTGTTCAGTCTTATGGCTTGGGGGTAAAAACTGTTGAGAAGCCTTTTTGCCCTAGACTTGGCACTCGGGTACCGCTTGCCATGCGGTAGTAGAGAGAACAGTCTATGACTGGGGTGGCTGGGGTCGTTGACAATTTTTAGGGCCTTCCTCTGACACCGCCTGGTGTAGAGGTCCTGGAACGCAGCCAGCTTAGCCCCAGTGATGTATTGGGCCATTCGCACTACCCCCTGTAGTGCCTTGTGGTCAGAGGCAGAGCAATTGCCATACCCGGCAGTGATACAACCAGTCAGGAGGCTCTCGATGGTGCAGCTGTAGAACCTTTTGAGGATCTCAGGACCCATGCCAAATCTTTTTAGTTTCCTGAGGGGGAATAGGCTTTGTTGTGCCTTTTTCATGACCATCTTGGTGTGTTTGGACCATTCTAATTTGTTGGTGATGTGGACACCAAGGAACTTGAAGCTCTCAAACCTGCTCCACTACAGCCCTGTCGATGAGAATGGGGGCGTGCTCGGTCCTCCATTTCCTGTAGCTCAAAATCATCTCCTTAGTCTTGGTTACGTTGAGGGATAGGTTGTTATACTGGCACCACCCAGCCAGGTCTCTGACCTCTTCCCTATAGGCTGTCTCGTCATTGTCGGTGATCAGGTCTACCACTGTTGTGTCGTCTGCAAACTTAATGATGGTGTTGGCCCGGCCATGCAGTTGTGGATGAACAGGGAGTACAGAAGGGGACTGAGCACGCACCCCTGGGGGGCTCCAGTGTTGAGAATCAGCGTGGCAGATGTGTTGCTACCTACCCTCACCACCTGAGGGCGGCCCGTCAGGAAGTCCAGGATCCAGTTGCAGAGGGAGGTGTTTAGTCCCAGGATCCTTAGCTTAGTGATGAGCTTTGAGGGCACTATGGTGTTGAACGCTGAGATGTAGTCAATGAATATCATTCTCACATAAGTGTTCCTTTTGTCCACGTCGGAAAGGACAGTGTGGAGTGCAATAGAGATTGCATCATCTGTGGATCTGTTTGGGCGGTATGCAAATTGGAGTGGGTCTAGGGTTTCTGGGATAATGGTGTTGTCAGCCATTACTAGCCTTTCAAAGCACTTCTTGGCTACGGACGTGAGTGCTACGGGTCTGTAGTCATTTAGGCAGGTTGCCTTTGTGTTCTTGGGCACAGGGACTATGGCAGTCTGCTTGAAACATGTTGGTATTACAGACTCAATCAGGAACATGTTGAAAATGTCAGTGAAGACACCTGCCAGCTGGTCAGCACATGCCCAGAGCCCATGTCCTGGTAATCCGTCTGGCCTTGTGTATCTTGACCTGTTTAAAGGTCTTACTCACGTCGGCTACGGAGAGCGTGATCACACAGTCGTCTGGAACAGCTGATGCTCTCATGCATGCCTCAGTGTTGCTTGCCTCGAAGCAAGCATAGAAGTGATTTAGCTCGTCTGGTAGGCTCGTGTCACTGGGCAGCTCACGGCTGTACTTCCCTTTGTAGTCTGTAATATTTTGCAAGCCCTGCTCCATATGACGAGCATCGGAGCCAGTGTAGTATGATTAGATCTTAGCCCTGTATTGACGCTTTACCTGTTTGATGTTTCGTCGCAGGACATAGCAGGATTTCTTGTAAGCTTCCGGGTTAGAGTCCCGCACCTTGAAAGTGGCAGCTCTAAATCAAATCAAATCAAATCAAATGTATTTATATAGCCCTCCTTACATCAGCTGATATCTCAAAGTGCTGTACAGAAACCCAGCCTAAAACCCCAAACAGCAAGCAATGCAGGTGTAGAAGCATGGTGGCTCGGAAAAACTGCCTAGAAAGGCCAAAACCTAGGAAGAACCCTAGAGAGGAACCAGGCTATGAGGGGTGGCCAGTCCACTTCTGACTGTGCCGGGTGGAGATTATAACAGAACATGGCCAAGATGTTCAAATGTTCATAAATGACCAGAATGGTCAAATAATAATGATCACAGTAGTGCCATTTAGCAGACGCTTTTATGACTTACAGTCATGTGTGCATACATTCTATGTAGGGTACAAGCGCAGGGTGCAACAAGTCAGCACCTCAGGAGTAAATGTCAGTTGGCTTTTCATAGCCGATCATTAAGAGTATCTCTACCGCTCCTGCTGTCTCTAGAGAGTTGAAAACAGCAGGTCTGGGACAGGTAGCACGTCCGGTGAACACTGAGCTACCCTTTAGCTCAGTGCGAATGTTGCCTGTAATCCATGGCTTCTGGTTGGGGTATGAACGTACAGTCACTGTGGGGACGACGTCCTCGATGTACTTATTGATAAAGCCAGTGATTGGTGTGGTGTATTCCTCAATGCCATCGGAAGAATCCCGGAACATGTTCCAGTCTGTGATAGCAAAACAGTCCTGTAGTTTAGGATCTGCTTCATCTGACAACTTTTTTATAGACTGAGTCTATAAGCCTTCCAGGTTATGTCGATATAGGACACGTTTTACTGTGGATATAGATACTTTTGTACCTGTTTCCTCAAGGTATTTTTCTGTTGTTCTGGGATTGATTTGCACCTTTCACTCCAAAGTACGTTCATCTCTAGGAGACAGAACGCGTCTCCTTCCTGAGCGGTATGATGGCTGCGTGGTCCCATGGTGTTTTTTCTTGCGTACCATTGTTTAAACAGATGAATGTGTCACCTTCAGGCGTTTGGAAATCGCTCCCAAGGATTAACCAGACTTGTGGAGGTCTACAATTTTTTTCTGAGGTCTTTTCTGATTTCCCCATGATGTCAAGCAAAGAGGCACTGAGTTTGAAGGTAATGGTTTATAGTTTCATCATATTTATTTTGGGGCATATATTATGTTTATGCTTTCATGGTAATGAATGTTACAACACTATCACACACGCCAGTACATAATCTCTATTATTTCTGAAACAGAATTAAACGTTGTTCTCACACAGTAAAATTTCAAACCAGAGCAGGACTGGATCAGCGGGGAGGAGATTGTCATTCTGTGGTGTGGACGAGGGAGAAGAAGGGAGGATAGCGGGAGAGAGGGAGAAGGAGAGAGAGGGAGAGAGAGTCTGGAAGCACCCTAGTCTGTATGCAGTAGACTCTGTGTAGCCCTGTGTGTCTTGTCCAGTCAGGTAACGGGTGGAACTCTTATAAATCACAGTGCTGGCAGTATTTATCTCTGTCTCAGACAACCCTACTGGGACATGAGGACGGGCGGTGAAATGAGAATCAACAGCCTGGGACCCCCCCTCTCCAACCTCCCATCAGGTCATTTCATCTCCTCCTGCTACACCTCCATGGCAACATGTGAAAAGAAACATATAAATACAAAGCAACTGACTCAGACATTCCTCAGGTCAATTTAATGTACTTGGTCCAAACTCAAATAGACCCGCAGTCTCTCTTGGTGTATTTACATGGAAAGACTTGATTTAAAGGTTTTAGTGTATATTTAAAATAGTCCCCACCACACTCACTCATCATCCACAGCCACACTCCATCCACAGCCACACTCCATCCACAGCCACACTCCATCCACAGCCACACTCCATCCACAGCCACACTCCATCCACAGCCACTTTAAGGGGCACTCATCATCAGTTCTAATCAATAGCTAATCGTTGACTTAACATAGGTCTATTCCTCATCCCAAAACATCAGATGTTCCTTTCTGCCAATGGCATGTCTTTAATTGAACATACTGCCGCTGTGTTCAGTCCCCAAGCCCATAAAGATTACATGTGAGACCCTATCACAGTGGTGTGTGCCATTATGGTGGTAGTTTGGGTGTGCTGAAACATTGGGATGGAGCAGCATTGGGCCGAGGCTGAGGAAGGATGGAGAAAATAGGGAAAGATGGATATATAATAATAATAATAAACCATTTCAAGCCTCATCTTCATGCTTCTCTCATTCCTCTCCCTGGAGACAGCCAGGATTATAATCATGTCTGTTGTCAGATTGGTACCCCAAGTGAGATTGAGTTCATTGCTTGAACAAATTTACAAAGTAACAATGCAATTTGTTACTGTGCGCCACTGAAGGATTGGGGTCTATGAAACTGGGAGGATCTCTGGAGCAAGAATGGGATGGAGAAGTCATCTCTTTCTCAAAGGGACTCGTGTTTTCAGTAGATTATTCTTACTCTTGATGAGTACACCTGTAAACCAATCAACAAGTTCATTGAAGCATGGGCTCTGCTTCACTAAAACTCTGAAGAGTGGTGAGGAATCATGACTTAAATGAAGTACGTGTCTCAGTTCTTTGAGCTCACAGACAACAAGGTGTGTTGCCAGGATTCTGTTGTATTTAGAAACATCTCAGACACAGTTTCAGAGTGTTTCCTTCAAACTAATAAGATGTGTCATTTCTATGAACTATAATCACTGACCATAACAGACTGACAGTGCTCTCTGAACAGGTTTGATATGGGAATAGGAATTAGTCTGTCATCTTAGACTAATGATGAAACATTCCAGAGAGACAGTAGAGCACTAAAGAAAAATGGCCTGCTATCCACTCATGAACATGACACTTCCTATTCTCCGAAGTAATTACTCTGTAATGGACTTGGACCAGTTTTAATACAGAAGAGGTGAAGGAGGAGAGGACCAAGGTGAGGGAGAGGAGAATATATTTGTCTGGAAATAAAAGGCCAATGTCTTTTGTGAAAGACTTGCGACAGGTTCCGAGGCTGTGTGTGCATTCTGGTAGTACATACATGTACATGCATTCTACATCCGCTGGGTTTTACAACAGGTGTATATATACGCTATGTCTGAGGCAATACAAGCTGGGATTTAAGACAAGTGGCAAAGAAATCTAAATCAGAGGGCACATAGACGTCAATTTCCAAACATGACCTTTTATTTTCTTCCCCATCTTCCCTTCCCCCCCGTTTCCTCAGACAATGATACATTCAATAAGGACAAATACAGTGCATGCTGTGGAGATATTTTACGTGTCCAGAAAGCATATGCTGTCATTTTGATGAATCCATGTCTAAAATGAACACTCTCTGATTGAAGAAAATATTCACCCTCCATACCAGCGAGCACAAATGAAAGTCAGCTTCCTGCTTTGCAGGATAAAACCAAGGGGGAAATTCAGCTTCTAACACCTCTTAGTGGTATGTCACGCCCAATAACGTGACTACCAGAGGAGAGAGGGTTAAGGAATATGCCCTTTGAACCTTTCACTCAATGCACATGGGACGAGAAACAAAAGACACCGAAGGAACCTTCCACTAATAGGACCAGACACATGTATTTGCATAATATATTCCCCATGAACATCCCCAAAATCAAACTGAATCAATCAACCATTTTCAGTCACATTACATTTTATGTGCTCTGAATATTGTTTTTTACCAAAGTGTTATAGGAGACATGACAAAGGAAACATTGACATAAACCCATCAGCCCTGAAGAGAAAACGTAATAGAAAAATTCTGGCATTATTTGTGGCCTACATTTATCTTGATTATGTATAGTACTACCTCAAAATACTAAAAAGCTTTTGACACATAGGATGTCTAAAGATAGTTGCATTTTAATTTTGCCATGAAAGGCTAGAAATTTAAACAAAACATCTGAAAGCCAACATCAATACGCCCACATGATGAACATCTATACGCCCACATGATGAACATCAATACGCCCACATGATGAACATCAATACGCCCACATGATGAACATCAATACGCCCACATGATGAACACGCCCACATGATGAACATCAATACGCCCACATGATGAACATAAATACGCCCACATGAACATCAATACGCCCACATGATGAACATAAATACGCCCACATGAACATCAATACGCCCACATGATGACCATCAATACGCCCACATGATGACCATCAATACGCCCACATGATGAACATCAATACGCCCACATGATGAACATCAATACGCCCACATGATGAATACGCCCACATGATGACCATCAATACGCCCACATGATGAATACGCCCACATGATGAATATCAATATGCTCACATGATGAACATCAATACGCCCACATGATGAACATCAATACGCCCACATGATGAACATCAATACGCCCACATGATGAACATAAATACGCCCACATGAACATCAATACGCCCACATGATGAACATCAATATGCTCACATGATGAACATCAATACGCCCACATGATGAATATCAATATGCTCACATGATGAACATCAATACGCCCACATGATGAATATCAATATGCTCACATGATGAACATCAATACGCCCACATGATGAACATCAATACGCCCACATGATGAACATCAATACGCCCACATGATGAATATCAATACGCCCACATGATGAATATCAATACGCCCACATGATGAACATCAATACGCCCACATGATGAATATCAATACGCCCACATGATGAATATCAATACGCCCACATGATGAACATCAATACGCCCACATGATGAATATCAATACGCCCACATGATGAACATCAATACGCCCACATGATGAACATCAATACGCCCACATGATGAACATCAATACGCCCACATGATGAACATCAATACGCCCACATGATGAACATCAATACGCCCACATGATGAACATCAATACGCCCACATGATGAACATCAATACGCCCACATGATGAACATCAATACGCCCACATGATGAATACGCCCACATGATGACCATCAATACGCCCACATGATGAATACGCCCACATGATGAATATCAATATGCTCACATGATGAACATCAATACGCCCACATGATGAACATCAATACGCCCACATGATGAACATCAATACGCCCACATGATGAACATCAATACGCCCACATGATGAACATCAATACGCCCACATGATGAACATCAATACGCCCACATGATGAACATCAATACGCCCACATGATGAACATCAATACGCCCACATGATGAATACGCCCACATGATGAATATCAATACGCTCACATGATGAACATCAATACGCCCACATGATGAACATCAATACGCCCACATGATGAACATCAATACGCCCACATGATGAACATCAATACGCCCACATGATGAACATCAATACGCCCACATGATGAACATCAATACGCCCACATGATGAACATCAATACGCCCACATGATGAACATCAATACGCCCACATGATGAATATCAATACGCCCACATGATGAATATCAATACGCCCACATGATGAACATCAATACGCCCACATGATGAATATCAATACGCCCACATGATGAATATCAATACGCCCACATGATGAACATCAATACGCCCACATGATGAACATCAATACGCCCACATGATGAACATCAATACGCCCACATGATGAACATCAATACGCCCACATGATGAACATCAATACGCCCACATGATGAACATCAATACGCCCACATGATGAACATCAATACGCCCACATGATGAACATCAATACGCCCACATGATGAACATCAATACGCCCACATGATGAACATCAATACGCCCACATGATGAATACGCCCACATGATGACCATCAATACGCCCACATGATGAATACGCCCACATGATGAATATCAATATGCTCACATGATGAACATCAATACGCCCACATGATGAACATCAATACGCCCACATGATGAACATCAATACGCCCACATGATGAACATCAATACGCCCACATGATGAACATCAATACGCCCACATGATGAACATCAATACGCCCACATGATGAACACGCCCACATGATGAACATCAATACGCCCACATGATGAATACGCCCACATGATGAACACGCCCACATGATGACCATCAATACGCCCACATGATGAATACGCCCACATGATGAATATGCCCACATGATGAACACGCCCACATGATGACCATCAATATGCCCACATGATGAACATCAATACGCCCACATGATGAACATCAATACGCCCACATGATGAACATAAATACGCCCACATGATGAATACACCCACATGATGAATACGCCCACATGATGAACATCAATACGCCCACATGATGAATACGCCCACATGATGAATATCAATATGCTCACATGATGAACATCAATACGCCCACATGATGAATACACCCACATGATGAATATCAATACGCCCACATGATGAATATCAATATGCTCACATGATGAACATCAATACGCCCACATGATGAATACACCCACATGATGAATATCAATATGCTCACATGATGAACATCAATACGCCCACATGATGAACATCAATACGCCCACATGATGAACACGCCCACATGATGAACATCAATACGCCCACATGATGAATACGCCCACATGATGACCATCAATACGCCCACATGATGAACATCAATACGCCCACATGATGAATACGCCCACATGATGACCATAAATACGCCCACATGATGAACATCAATACGCCCACATGATGAACATCAATACGCCCACATGATGAACATCAATACGCCCACATGATGAACATCAATACGCCCACATGATGAACATCAATACGCCCACATGATGAATACGCCCACATGATGAATATCAATACGCCCACATGATGAACATAAATACGCCCACATGATGAACATCAATACACCCACATGATGAACATCAATACGCCCACATGATGAACATCAATACGCCCACATGATGAATATCAATACGGCCACATGATGAATACGCCCACATGAACATCAATATGCCCACATGATGAATATCAATACGCCCACATGATGAATACGCCCACATGATGAATATCAATACGCCCACATGATGAATATCAATACGCCCACATGATGAATATCAATACGCCCACATGATGAATACGCCCACATGATGAATATCAATACGCCCACATGATCAATACGCCCACATGATGAATATCAATAAGCCCACATGATGAACATCAATATGCCCACATGATGAATATCAATACGCCCACATGATGAATATCAATACGCCCACATGATGAATATCAATACGCCCACATGATGAATATCAATACGCCCACATGATGAATATCAATATGCCTACACGATGAATATCAATACGCCCACATGATGAATATCAATACGCCCACATGATGAATATCAATATGCCCACATGATGAATATCAATACGCCCACATGATGAATACGCCCACATGATGACCATCAATACGCCCACATGATGACCATCAATACGCCCACATGATGAATACGCCCACATGATGAACACGCCCACATGATGACCATCAATACGCCCACATGATGAATACGCCCACGTGATGAATACGCCCACATGATGAACACGCCCACATGATGAACATCAATACGCCCACATGATGAATACGCCCACATGATGACCATCAATACGCCCACATGATGAACATCAATACGCCCACATGATGAATACACCCACATGATGAATATCAATACGCCCACATGATGAATACGCCCACATGATGAATACGCCCACATGATGAACATCAATACGCACACATGATGAATATCAATACGCCCACATGATGAATACGCCCACATGATGAATATCAATACGCCCACATGATGAATATCAATACGCCCACATGATGAATACGCCCACATGATGAATACGCCCACATGATGAACATCAATACGCCCACATGATGAATATCAATACGCCCACATGATGAATACGCCCACATGATGAATATCAATACGCCCACATGATGAATACGCCCACATGATGAATATCAATACGCCCACATGATCAATACGCCCACATGATCAATACGCCCACATGATGAACATCAATACGCCCACATGATGAACATCAATACGCCCACATGATGAACATCAATACGCCCACATGATGAATACGCCCACACTAACATCAATACGCCCATATGAACATCAATACGCCCACATGAACATCAATACGCCCACATGATGAATATCAATAGTCCCACATGATGAATATCAATACGCCCACATGATGAATACGCCCACATGATCAATACGCCCACATGATGAACATCAATACGCCCACATGATGAATACGCCCACATGATGAATACGCCCACATGAACATCAATACGCCCACATGAACATCAATACGCCCACATGAACATCAATACGCCCACATGATCAATACGCCCACATGATGAATATCAATACGCCCACATGATGAATATCAATACGCCCACATGATGAATATCAATACGCTCACATGATGAATATCAATACGCCCACATGATCAATACGCCCACATGATGAATATCAATACGCCCACATGATGAACATCAATACACCCACATGATGAACATCAATACGCCCACATGATGAATACGCCCACATGAACATCAATGCGCCCATATGAACATCAATACGCCCACATGAACATCAATACGCCCACATGATGAACATCAATACGCCCACATGATGAATACGCCCACATGAACATCAATACGCCCATATGAACATCAATACGCCCACATGAACATCAATACGCCCACATGATGAATATCAATACGCCCACATGATGAATACACCCACATGATGAACATCAATATGCCCACATGATGAACATCAATACGCCCACATGATGAACATCAATACGCCCACATGATGAACATCAATATGCCCACATGATGAACATCAATATGCCCACATGATGAACATCAATATGCCCACATGATGAACATCAATATGCCCACATGATGAATATCAATACACCCACATGATGAACATCAATACGCCCACATGATGAATACGCCCACATGATGAATACGCCCACATGATGAATATCAATACGCCCACATGATGAACATCAATACGCCCACATGATGAACATCAATACGCCCACATGATGAATATCAATACGCCCACATGATGAACATCAATACGCCCACATGATGAACATCAATACGCCCACATGATGAATATCAATACGCCCACATGATGAATACGCCCACATGAACATCAATACGCCCATATGAACATCAATACGCCCACATGATGAACATCAATACGCCCACATGATGAACATCAATACGCCCACATGATGAATTCCTACAACGCAACAGCTCCTTGTCTCTCCCTTTTTCCATCTCTCCAGTACATCCTAGTTTTCTAGCTCAGCAGGAGAGGCTGTCTGGCGCGGTTCATCCATTGTTTCCTTCCCTCCTGTTTCGTGTAAAGTTGATCCACCTCTGTGTTGTGCAAACTCCCCTCCTGTGGTTGTGATTGATTCACTATGACCTGACTGACTCAGAGCCCAACAGTGTCTTTCCTGATTACCAGAAACTACAGATCGCCAAAAAAGAGGAAAAACAAAAGTAACCTTCTCAATAAACGCACATTTCCACCAGAAAGCCTCTAAGGGTTTTGAGAA
This sequence comes from Oncorhynchus gorbuscha, assembly GCF_021184085.1. Classification (NCBI taxonomy): domain Eukaryota; kingdom Metazoa; phylum Chordata; class Actinopteri; order Salmoniformes; family Salmonidae; genus Oncorhynchus; species Oncorhynchus gorbuscha. The sequence goes on from NC_060185.1 coordinate 20,620,063, forward strand.
TCCTCATTCAGTGAAGTGGATATATTCACACCATGAGAACCAAGAGGAGGCTGCATCCTACAGGGATTTCTACCATCTCTCCCAAACCTTGATACCAGGTTTAAGATGAAGCTGCTGTTCACTTCCTTTATCCAGGCTGTTCTCTAGATGTGTGATTAGATTAAAGTGCCCAGCGGTGAAGATATGAGCCCACGCCACAGCTCTTAGAGGAAAAGCAATGTTCCACAAGACTACACATTCATTACTCAAAATAAATCTCCATTACACAAATGCCGTATGCATAATTATAGAAATAATTATAGTTGTGATTATTTCCTCCGTGAGCCGAACTCCTTTAAATTGTGATTGACACATAGTGTGAAAGACTAACACAGGCACATGTGAATAAATAAATCTAGTCACAGACACTCACACACGTTGAATATGCTTTAGAAATGTGTTTCAGCGTGATGGCAACCAGTAGAATAAAGACACATAACAGTGGGACTCAGCGTGATGGCAACCAGTAGAATAAAGACACATAACAGTGGGACTCAGCATGGATGGCTAAACACATACCACCGCTCATTCATAATTATATGGAATAGTGTGAATACATTTGAGGATACAGGAAAATCAGAGACAGAAATAATTATATGGAATAGTGTGAATACATTTGAGGATACAGGAAAATCAGAGACAGAAATAATTATATATTTCCTTGCTTTTGAAGAGCACATTTTCATGTAAGTACATCATTTTCTAATAGAGATAATAACCAAGATCAAATCTATAGCATGTTGTTTAAGCATAAAGATGTATAGGCTAAAAAAAACTCAGTTGTGGGTGGAAGTATGGGAGGGTAGCAGGACATTGATATGGATCACCTCCATCAACAACACACTGAACTCAGACACCCTCCCACTGTGAGCCAGCAGGCCTCAAATTAATCAAACTACAGTACGAGGGAACACAAGCAAAACCCCAAACACACAACCAACCCAGTCTGAATGGGGCGGGGAGCTGGCCGATCCCTTATAAAGGACCTGATTACCGCCAAGCCCTTGATGTGTCCCACAGCACAGCAGTGCAGTCCTGCTGGCAGGGAATAGGAGAGATATCCTCATGAAGGAGTGTCCATTACACGTCTGGGCCTGGACCACTTGATGTGCACCTTTCCCCCCAAAACCATCTCCTATGGAAACAATAACCAGCCTATATACAGCATCCCTCCCTGGGTCTTTTGATTTCATCCCTCCCTGGGCCTTTTCAATACAACAGGAGGGGGAAAGCATACAGACATGAATGAACAGGTGACGTGGGGTGACCTCTGCATGTTATTCACGCATGGGCCTTGCACCAATAGAGAATGATAGAGGCCTTTCGTAACCAAAAGGCCTTATTAGCATGGACAGCGCAATTGAGGGCTTCCACCATTTTAATCTAGTCAACTGGGTGGGACTTCCAAATTCATTGGCTGATCCCTCCTGGTGACCCTGTTGGAGTCATGTCCAACCGGGTCATCAGGAAGGATCAGCCAATCGTGAAGATTGACTACTTAAAAATGATCCTCAATGGCGCTGCCCATGCTGTCACATACACTACAATGGTACAGATAAAGAGTAGTCCTCTATCTATCTCTATGCTTGCACCTCTCACAATACATTTGGTAAAACCAATGTCAGCAGGTTTCATACATATGAAAAGGACTAGACAGCCTGCACAGCCTGGCTTCGCTTCCATTTTAATGGGATTACCAGGAATGTCAGAAAAAAAAACATTGATTGAAAATTAAGGATTTTTGTGGTTCTACCACCGGTTACGAAAGGAGACAATTTACAGACTAATCCACAACTGCCTTTTGGAATACAATCTCACCAATCCACATGGCTTCACTCAAACACGTCACACCAAAACCATGAAAATGATTCCATTAAGCGGGTGAAAAAAATATGCAACACCAAAAATAAGATATGTTCACATTTATTTCTTGTGCAGAGACTTTTATATACAGATACATTTATTTCTTGTGCAGGGACTTTTATATACAGATACATTTATTTCTTGTGCAGGGACTTTTATATACAGATACATTTTATACACCTAATTTACATGAATTGTGAAATAAATGTATCAGCTAGTGTTCCAATATTCCTCATTTTTAATGTTGACTTTGGAAGTACTAACATAACAGAATTAGAAAAAGGAGCACAATGATAAGTGAACAGTGACATGAGATACAGTATAGTATTATACAATTCAATCCAGTCTAATTATGTCAGATAGTGTTTCTATATTTGACATGTTTAATTTTGTTAGTCAAATAACTATTGCACTAAATACTTCTGACAAACACATTTCATCTGCATTTATTTTTTTTAACATAAAAACCACAACTAGTCTGATTTGTTCTCTAATACAATCAATAATGAGCAACTGTGCAACTGCTCCTCAGTAGTGTCCATTATAGTGTATGAAAACAATACAAAATACATTACTTAGAGGGACCATGGCCCAAACAGAGCAAAAAGTGGTACAAAAAAATGTAAATAAATAAAATCATAAATCATCCTCTCAATGTTATCCCTGTCCCAGGGCGCTGACTAAAGGAGACAGATACTGACCTGCTCTCAGCTACTCAGTGGAAAGGACCTGACAGTGACAACTAATCTACTACTAGCATATATATTGATAGACACGGATACAGGCTCGTGACATGCCTTACAAACACTTATTAACAGGTACAGAATTCAGCCCTCTTTACCATGAAGTAGCACACATCTAGTATGTTACAATAACTAAGAGTTCAGCACTAAACCGCTGCAGGCAGATATGAGCCTGGTTCTTCCTCTAAGCTATTAAAACATGCCGTGTGTGGTGAGGTCCTACACTACTATTTGGTGGTGGTGGTTACCAGCTGCGGTTGACTGACTCAGATAGAAAACTCAGGCCTTGAGCTGTTGTGTTTTCTCAGTCACTTTTCCATGATCAGACGTCTATTTTCACCATTGCCTTGTTGTTGGCTAAGCCCTAGACAGATATAGCCAGGCACCTACATTAAAGAACCCACAGCACAGTGTGTGCTGCTATATAACCGTTTGGAAGCCATTCTACCAACACCACATACAGGAAAGTCTGATTATTGCACAGAAGCACTGAACTTGCAAATGTAGGGGAAACACAACTACAGTACACTCTGAAATCACTGGTTGTTCACTACGACGCGACATGATTATTCACTTCTTTAATGGAAGACTAAAACACACTGTTTGCAGTGGGGGACATGAAGCTCTCTAGGTGAACCTCTACTTGGGCTCTTAGAACCTCAGTTGGACAGGAGTGGAGGCTGAGGAGTGTACAGGGTAATGACATGGTAGAAAACAAAACATCAGGAGACTCTACTAGGCTCGACAGTGACTACATGACCTTCTTCAGACACCAGTAGAACATTTTTAAAAAGAGGTGCTGTTACTGTTTGGGGAAGAGCACGGCCCCATGACTCAATCATAGTTGCAAAGAAATTAGATCTATTTCTGTGTGGAATCCTCCTAGCTTCCTACAGTGAAGAAACATGTAGTTACATCCCATAATATGAACGCTTCCTGCCAGACATAGTTTCTGCTAAAACACAAAAATAGTGACAAACAGATTAAATCCCAACAGAACAAACAATGGGCCGTTGTCAGGGCTCATTCAGTTTGAGCACAAAGCTAAAGGAGAGTTATACAGTAGATGTATAGAAAAACACTTTGCAATCACTAGTAAGTAATCATTTCCTCAGTTACATATAACTCCATGCACTAATGAAAGGACTATCTCTAAGGAGGGCCAAAAGGAGTGTAAGGCCGACAGAAAGCGAGAGAGAAAGAGAGAGAGGAGTGGAGGAGTGAGCTGGAGCTGCTGTGATGGGTTAGTGTTGGTGGGGAGGAGATCTTCTCTCTTCTGCTCAGGGGGACTGGGACCCTGACCTGTACTGCTTGAAGCTTCCCAGCAGACTCTGGACCCCCATCCTGACCCGGCGGGCCATGGAGTCAGCAGGCGGAGTGGGCAAGCAGGAGCCCAGGCTGGGAGGCCTCGCGTCCAGACACTTCTGGTAGCGCAGCTGTGGACAGAACACACACACACACAGCAGGACTCCATCAGAACAGACACTGAAACACATCAATACCATTCCAGTTTATTAATAAAACGTTCTATACTATAAACAAAATATCATCCTTCAGCCCGTCTCTCTAATATAATAATAATAATAAATGTCATTTAGCAGACGCTTTTATCCAAAGCGACTTACAGTCATGTGTGCATACATTCTACGTATGGGTGGTCCCGGGGATCGAACGATTTAAAGAGTCAACCAATCAAACAAACCAATCATTGGTTTTAAATAACTATTTCATGTGTCTGGGATTTCAAATTGTGCATATTTGCAAACCCAAAATTCAATTCAGTTGAATCAATCATATCTATCAACCCATTTTTACATTTATAATTGAGTCCTTCAGCAGATGCTCTTATCCTATTGTCCTCAAGTGCTTTACAGTAACCTAGCCTAAAACTCCAATGAGACCAAGCAACATTCCTACTGATTTATCAATAATCAGTCTGTTGACTCACCATGCAGGCGGCCTGCACCGCCTCACTCAGGCTGGCAGCGTTGGGCTCACACCAGAACATGTGACAGATGAAGTCCCCGGGGCCCTTGGCCATGATGAAGGCAAAGGTGTGGATGTCCTTTCCCACACCCATGAAAGACAGGAACCGCACCCGGCACTCTGACATCACCTCCTCAGTCTGGGGAGGACAGAGGACACAGCAGGCTCAGGAGAGAGCCATACTGACATGACTGCTACCAAATGTCTGTGTGTAAAGGAGATGATGTTGTGGATGGGTTAGTTAGTAACTACCTCTCTGGTGAGGATGGTGAGAGTGGCAGGGGCCACGTTGACAGAGACGGGGGTCCAATCCTGCTTCCTTGTGCTGTTCATTGCAGCCTCCAAAGCATCATTGATTGTGTCCACACCTAGGAGACGAGAAGGTTTGGCTGTTAACAGTATCCACAGGGCAAGGTAAACTGCATGGGAGTAGCTAGCTAGCCACATGTGAAGTGAAGCAAAACACAGTCCCACACAAAGCACAGCCATATGCTTTATTGCACAGCTAGATATATTTACCTAACTACAAAGTAAACAAAATATTTCCTTACCCATGCGTCCCTTACCTACAGGCTTGGTCACAGGGACGTTACCAAGGTAATACACAAGGAAACGTTGGAAATTCTCATTTTTTGGAACGGGAAACTCTGCAGAGGAAGAAGATAGGGATGGAGTTAGTGTCTGGTGTTTTACTTCTGTTCTAAAATTAACTGTAGAACTATCACAGGGGTTACCTTGAGTAGGAATCTCCATGGCTTTGCACTGGTCAGAATTGTACCTGCTCAGAAATGGCTTGGATAGTTTCCTCTCTGTCATTATCTGAATGTAAAGAGAGACATGTTCAGCTCATCGTGAAATGAGATTCCACAGGAAATAGTATATTAGATATGTGACATACAGTGTAAGTCGTAAGTTTACATACACCTCAGCCAAAGGCATTTAAAACTCAGTTCACAATTCCTGACATTTAATCCTAGTAAAAAAATCCCTGTTTTCGATCAATTAGGATCACCACGTTATTTTAAGAATGTGAAATGTCCGAATAATAGTAGAGAGTGATTTATTTCAGCTTTTATTTATTTCATCACATTCCCAGTGGGTCAGAAGTTCATATACACTCAATTAGTATTTGGTAGCATTGCTTTTAAATTGTTTAACTTGGGTCAAACGTTCCAGGTAGCCTTCCACAAGCTTCCCACAATAAGTTGGGTGAATTTTGGCCCATTCCTCCTGACAGAGCTGGTGTAACTGAGTCAGGTTTGTAGGCCTCCTTGCTCGCAGACGCTTTTTCAGTTCTAACCACACATTTTCTATAGGATTGAGGTCAGGGCTTTGTGATGGCCACTCCAATACCTTGACTTTGTTGTCCTTAAGCCATTTTGCCACAACTTTGGAAGTATGCTTGGGGTCATTGTCCATTTGGAACACCCATTTGCGACCAAGCTTTAACTTCCTGAATGATGTCTTGAGATGTTGCTTCAATATATCCACATAATTTTCCTTCCCCATGATACCATCTATTTTGTGAAGTGCACCAGTCCCTCCTGCAGCAAAGCACCCCCACAACATGATGCTGCCGCCCCCGTGCTTCACGGTTGGGATAGTGTTCTTCAGCTTGCAAGCCTCCCCCTTTTCCCTCCAAAAATAATGGTCATTATAGCCAAACAGTTTTATTTTTGTTTCATTAGACCAGAAGACATTTCTCCAAAAAGAACGATCTTTGCCCCCATGTGCAGTTGCAAACCGTAGTGTTTTTCTTAATGTCGGTTTATGAGCAGTGGCTTCTTCCTTGCTGAGCGGCCTTCCAGGTTATGTCGATGTAGGACTAATTTTACTGTGGATATAGATACTTTTGTACCAGTTTCCTCCAGCATCTTCACAAGGTCTTTTTCTGATGTTCTGGGATTGATTTGCACAGTGACACCAAAGTATGTTCATCTGAAGGAGACAGAACACGTCTCCTTCCTGAGTGGTATGACAGCTGTGTGGTCCCATGGTGTTTATACTTGCGTACTATTGTTTGTACAGATGAACGTGGTACCTTCAGGCATTTGGAAATTGCTCCCAAGGATGAACCAGACTTGTGGAAGTCCGCCATTGTCATTCTGATGTCTTGGCTGATTTCTTTTGATTTTCCCATGATGTCAAGCAAAGAGGCACTGAGTTTGAAGGTAAGCCTTGAAATACATCCACAGGTAGACCACCAATTGACTCAAATGATGTCAATTAGCCTATCAGAAGTGTCTAAAGTCATGACATAATTTTCTGGAATTTTTCAAGCTGTTTAAAGGCAGAGTCAAATTAGTGTATGTAAACTTCTGACCCAATAGAATTTTGATACAGTGAATTATAAGTGAAATAATCTGTCTGTAAACAATTGTTGGAAAAATTACTCGTGTTGTGCACAAAGTAGATGACCTAACTGACTTGCCAAAACTATAGTTTGTTAACAAGAAATGTGTGTAGTGGTTGAAAAATGTGTTTTAATGACTCCAACCTAAGTGTATGTAAACTTCCAACTTCAACTGTAGAAGACATGGGAGTCTCACCCTGGAGCACATCTCATGCAGACTGGTGGCAATGTTCTTGGCAGGTGAGTCACAGCGGAACACGTGACACTTGAGTACCTGGGTCAGGTTGTCTCGCGCTACATAAGCAAAGTCTCTGTTGTAACAAATACAGAAAAGTACACCATTTACATACTGGTACATGAACCCACGCATTTCTCCAACTTTAATGATAACAACCCACAAGAAAAATACTGGCAAAACAAAAATGATTGCATGCAATCATGTTAGATATGACAATACAATAAATTTAACTATATGTAGGACAAACAACATCGGATATGAGAATACATTTCTAAAAGAAAAACTGCAAATAATCATATCTGTACAATACCTTTCCCTGTATAGGGCAGCAAAATGCAGCATGAAAATAAATAATGATCAGTTAAATCACAGTTATTACAAAAACACTAGTAGAAAATTCAAATCAGATTCGTAGTGAATGTCATTGAAAGGAAATGTTATTGCAATACCATGGACAACCCACCAGAGGGCAGATGTATGGACAACCCACCAGACAACCCACCAGAGGGCAGCTGTATCATTGCAACATCATGGACAACCCACCAGATAGCAGTGTTGTCTCATGGGTGCAGTTCTGTATTTAAGCATGCCATTTGCCAAGTTGGGTTCAAATCCTGTTTGGACCCATAGGCCGCATTTACAAAGGCAGCCCAATTCAGATATTTTTTTTCACTAATTGGTCTTTTGACTAATCAGTTCAGGTCTAAAAAAATTCTAATGTGAAAAAATCTGATGTGATTGATCAAAAGATCAAAATGTGGAAAAAATATCAGAATTGAGCTGCCTGTGCAAATGCTGCTGTAATGACATACAGCTGGGCAAAGAACTGCTATTTGCAAATTCAGCAGGAAAACAGACCCATATCCACAGGTCTAGGATGGGAAAACACTACCCTAAGGCATGAAGATGAACATGTTTTAATAACAGTTCTTTATTTTTTAGATTTATTTCACTTTTATTTAACCAGGTAGGCAACCTGGCCAAGATAAAGCAAAGCAGTTTGACATATACAACGACACAGAGTTACACATGGAATAAACAAACATACAGTCAATAATACAGTAGAAAAAAAGTATATATATACAGTGTGTGCAAATGAGGTAAGGAAGGTAAGGCAATAAAGTTGGCCATAGTGGCAAGGTAATTACAATATAGCAATTAAACGCTGGAGTGATAGATGTGCAGTAGAGATACTGGGGTGCAAAGGAACAAAATAAATAAATACAGTATGGGGATAAGGTAGTTGGATGGGCTATGTACAGGTGTAATGATCTGTGAGCTGCTCTGACAGCTGGTGGTTGAAGTTAGTGAGGGAGATAAGAGTCTCCAGCTTGGAGAGCGTGCTGTGGATGGGTGCTGCTATGGTGACCAGTAAAATGAGATAAGGCGGGGTTTTACCTAGAAAAATGTAATGCTGCAATATGTAACTTTTCGGGGGGCCCGACCAAATTCACATACAAATGAGAGTTATAGATCTGTCACTCATTGAAAGCAAGTCTAAGAAGTGTGCACTATTTCTATGCTTCAATGAGAATGAATATTTTTTGTGTACACCAAATTCAAACAGCTGAAAATACAATATTTTTAGTTTTGCAAAATATCTTTCACAGCGGTTTAGAAGGTACAAACATTCTCTACACTTAAACTTGCTTGTTTTGTCACAAACTGAAATTTGGTACACTATTAGAATTTTTGCAACCAGGAAATGGAGTAGCAATTTCTACAGTGTGCATCTTTAAGAAAATGGAACAAATGACCAGCTATTATGTAATTCCCAGTGTCTAATATCTCTTAATTAGGTGTGGATGGGTCATGATGAAGTAATAGTTAAGTGATGGCTAAGACTAGATAAACTATTTACTAATAGATTGTGCTAAATAAACACTATGTAAAATAGTACAAATTTCAAAGAGTTAAACAGCATTTTCTGTTCCTGTAAAAGTAGCTACACCACTTAATCGGACTGCAACAGTTGTGCAGTGCTTTACAACCTCCACATGTGGTGCCAAACGGTGACTAACTAGTAGACACTGACCTGCCGTTGTCTCGGCCCACACCCCACACGCGGATGCTGGCAATAGGCTGGGAGTGCAGCAGAGTCTGGCCCAGTGGGTCGATCAGATTCATAGTGTCATTCTCCAGGACCATCAGCATGTCCTTACCCTGGTAACACAACACAAACATATCACGATCCTCCTGAAGCACCACCATGCACTGCAAATTGAACCAAATTACATTTGAATGTGCCATCTGTTCTACAACTAATAATATTCTAGCAAACACCTGTTAAGACTTGATCCCATTTTAGATGGAGACATTCCCAAGCATTGGTGCATATGGATGACTATAATTACTCTGATGTTCAACATTATTCAACACAAAGCAGCTGCAGGGAATAGCAGTAAATGTGAGAGGTTGCTGGGTAAAAATAGACCAAGCAAGGTAAACAGAGGGTGTTGCCCAGACATCAACCCCATGCCCAGGCTCTTCCCCCAAACAGGAAGAGCCCACCCCAGTCCCTTACTGTAGCCCTGCTCCTCAGACTCACCTCTCCCCAGATGCCAGCAGTGTCATGGAGGTTGTGTTTATGGTAGGACAGCTGTCTAATGCAGTTGTTGACAGCCACGCTGCTCTTCGCTGGTGCCATGTCCTCTTCAGACATCTCCACCCAGCCCAGAGAGCGCACAGCAAAATACTGGAATAGCAAATTGAGGCAGGAGAGAACACAGGATGATAAACCGACAGACGCAGTCCAATTAGGAAAGGGAAGAGTAGTTGTATGTTGACAGGGAAGGGACAGTCAGATGACTACAGTCTTCCTGCCTCAGTGCATTAGTGAGTGTAAATGTAAGTGAATTTGAATGTACCTTAGCCTCCAAGTCAGTGCCATGGGGATCAAGGTTCTCCTCTTCCTCAGACTGGGAACAGCTAGTTACGAGGCAGGTATAGTTTGAGAAAGAATAAGAGAAGGGTTTAAGAGAAACTGTTTTGGCTGAGAATGAGAAAGCTTATCACATAATGTACTAACCACCACACCACTTACTTCAGGTTGATGGATGCATAGCGCAGGGTTGCCCCTTCAAACTCCTTCAGGCTCTGATCAGAAGCCACCTCTCCCTCCTGCAATCACGAAAAATACGAAGAATTTGTCAATTCATTATCACCAAGTTGATCAACATTCAGATGTGTTGCCTTCTAAACTCCACTGTTTCTAAAAAGTGAAATATTGATGGTTGAAGCTGGGAAATGTTGTGTGCTCTGTTATTGTATTATTATTTTGGCTATTGAAGCGTAATGCTCTGCTTCTGTCCCTTAGTACACGCCAAGATAGTAAAAACAAAACGTAAGCCTACTTTTTCCCATGTCAACTATTTTCCACATAATAATGATTTATCCGCAGAGTCTGTGGTAAGAGTTTCGTTGAATGTATATTACAAATTATGCTTTCAATTAATAATCGGAGACATAAAAATGACGTTTTCCATACTCATTAAAATAAATAGAACATATTTTAACTGTCAGTGTTGACCTTTTGGTATAGGATATCCTAAATGTGAGGTCTTAGCCATGTCAAGATTCTCATTAGTACTTATTAATATTCCCTCTGTCTCTTACCTTCCACAACTCTCCATCACTAGTCACTTCATCTGGGTTAGAGAGGTCTCCCCATGTTTCCTAGGAGTCAGACAAAAACATGATGCCGTTTTTATTCTAAATTGGGAGAGCATAGATATAAGTCTTCTAAGAACAGAACATGTCACAAATCATCCCTAAGGCCTATGAGTAAGAGCTCACCTCCTGCTCTTCCTCACAGGGTGTTGTCTCCAGGGACATACTGGAGGACATCATAGAGTCTCCCACCTTGTCCAGAGGGGAGGGGGGCTCCCACTGAGTAGTTCCAGTAGGGATGTGCCAGTAATAGGTGCCTGAGGTGTCTCGAACCCGCATCCACCCAGAGGGCAGGTCTGTGTCCGCCTCAAAGGCCTCCGAGTCCCAGAAGGACTCTGTGTGGAGAGAAGGGGAGGGTTAGAACGAGGTGTCTCAACGTTGCTTGCAACCTGAGAAGCACTTGTTATGTTAGACTAGACTATAATCATCATTGCTCAAACAAAACAGTCACATGACTGATTTCAACAACTCGCCCTTACCTTTGTTTCCATTTGGAGGGATTTCAGCACTGCTTTCCTGAGACAGTGCAGGCCAGTTGGATTCTTCATCACTTGGTGTTCCATTCACATTAGAAAACAGCAGACAGGGATTTCTAGCCACCCCACCTCCCTCTCTTTCAGCCTCCACATTACTCTGTTCGGACTCCCTCTCTTCCTCTATAAAACTGCAGGCCTCTTCAGCTGCCTCAGATGGATCTTCCTTTTCTTTGTCATTTTCTTCGCCCTCACCCTCTTTATCCTCGGCAGACAGTAGAGTATCAATGAGTACTGGCTCCTTGAGGATGGTCTTGGCGGTCTTGGGAGATTTGGTCTGCTCCTCGTTCCTCTGCTCCTCCTCAGTGGTGTTATGAGGGGAGAAGTCCTCTTGGTTTCCATTCTGGTCCTGATGTTTCTCAGCAACTTTCCTCAGCTGGTTCTGGCCCTCCTTGACCCACTTAGCATTGTTGCCACCAGTGGATTCTTGGTCACTCCAAAGGCCACTGTCATTCAATTTGTTTTTCAGCACTTCATCTTGATGATGGTTGTTGGCTACATGATAAGACATTTCATCATCATCATCATGGCCACCCATGGTACTATACAGCAGCTCTGAGGGGAATACAGGGGGGTATGGTTTGAGAGAAAACACATGCCTTTGCTTATCTGATTGCTCAAATGTCCAGAAAAATAACTATTGAGAGGTGTGTCAGTTTAGTAATGAGAGAAAGTGACCTGGCTGGCTTGTCAACTGTTTGACATTGTAAGGTTAACTAACATTAGTTAACTTGCCAGCGAGGTAAATGTAATGTTAGCAAGCTAGCCAGGTAGCTAGCTACCCAGCCTAACTAGTTCGCTAACTAACGTTGACATATTAAAGTAGTAAGCTAGGTAGCTAATGTTAACTGCGCCATTAGCTAGCTACAGTACATTATCCATGATGGCACAAATCGCTACGCTATACAGCTAGCAAACGTTACTAGATAACGATAGTTGGCTAGGCCTCTCTAGCTAGCTTGCTAGTTGCTAATTTAGCAAGCAATCAATAACAATTTAAATGCCATGACAATGTCAAGCGCTAGCTACTGTATTATTGCTAATTTAGCATACCAGCAATGTGGGTTAGCTAACGTTAAGTCAACTAAAAGGAAAGGTACGCGGCTTCGTTAGCCTCCTTGCTCGCTAGCTACAGAAAGTAGCTAGGTGACCATCTGAAAAAACGGGCATCATCCGCCATCATCATCCCATAATATAGCCAGAATTGGTACACGAACACAAAGGACGGCACTTTAAAATATGCGCCATTAACTACTAAATATACTTACTTGTGCTGTCAGTGTGTCTTCGATTAAATATGTTCTCGTTATTGTTACATATTTCCACACGTATAGAGGGGTCGTTTATCTGGATTCCCAGGCAATACTGATGTTGCGCTGATGTGTATAGTGATGATGAAAGATGGGAAGGGGAGGCGGCCGAACGTCAAGAATGTGTCGCTCTGTGTTGCCTCGAGGTTCTCTGCCTCAACCCTCTTACGATCGCTGATCGGAGTCCACAGAATACATTATCAAAATAGATTTATAGAGGTGTTTTCGTACTAAATCAGTGCCATAGTACAGTGGTATTAACTAAATAACTATTGCCCCATAGCACTCACTTCTGTCATCATTTAGTGCTTTGAGACTAGTCAAGGATCATATCACCTCCACTTTACCGGTCACCCTCGACCCACTTCAATTTGCTTACCACCCCAATAGCTCCACAGACAATGCAATCTCCATCACACTGCACATTGCCCTATCCCATCTGGACAAGAGGAATACCTATTTACGAATGTTGTTCATTGACTATAGCTCAGCATTCAACACCATAGTACCCTCCAAGTTCATCATTAACCTTGCGGTCCAGGGTCTCAACCCCGCCTTGTGCAATTGGGTCCTGGACTTCCTCTGGTACTCTATGTTCACCAATGATGCCTCCAACTCAATCAAGTTTGCAGACGACACAACAGTAGTAGGCTTGATTACCAACGATGACGAGACAGCCTACAGGGAGGAGGTGAGGGCTCTCAGAGTGTGGTGTCAAAGGAGATGATCGTGGACTTCAGGAAACAGAAGAGGGAGCACCCTATCCACATAGATGGGATAGTAGTGGAGAAGGTGGAAAGTTTTAGGTTCTTCGACGTACACATCACGGACAAACTGAAATGGTCCACCCACACAGACAGTGTGGTGAAGGCGCAACAGTACCTCTTCAACCTAAGGAAGCTGAAGAAATTTGGCTTGTCACCTAAAACCCTCACAAACTTTTACAGATGCACAATTGAGAGCATCCTGTCGGGCTGTATCACTGCCTGGTATGACAACTGCACCCCCCACAACTGCAGGGCTCTCCGGAGGGTGGTGCGGTCTGCACAACACATCAACGGGGGCAAACTACCTGCCCTCCAGGACACCTACAGCACCCGATATCACAGGAAGGCCAAAAAGATCAAGGACAACAACCACCCGAGCCACTGCCTGTTCACCCCGCTACCATCCAGAAGGCAGGGTCAGTACAGGTGCATCAAAGCTGGGACCGAAAGACTGAAAAACATCTATCTCAAGGCCATCAGACTGTTAAACAGCCATCACTAGCACAGAGGCTGCTGCCTTCATACAGACTTGAACTAATTGGCCACTTTGGATGTCATAAGGTGAATGCACCAATTTGTAAGTCGCTCTGGATAAGAGCGTCTGCTAAATGACTTAAATGTAAATGTACTTTAATAATGCCACTTCAATGATGTTTGCATATCTTGCATTACTCATCTCATATGTACACTACCGCTCAAAAAGAAATGTCCTTGTTTTTGAAAGAAAAGCAAATTTCTTTTCCATTAAAATAACATCAAATTGATCAGAAATACAGTGTAGACGTTAACTATTGTAGCTGGAATCGGCCAATTTTTTATGGAATATTTACATAGGCGTAGAGGCCCATTATCAGCAACCATCACTCCTGTGTTCCAATGGCACGTTGTGTTAGCTACTCCAAGATAAACGTTTTAAAAAGGCTAATTGCTCATTAGAAAACCCTTTTGCAATTATGTTAGCACAGGTGAAAACTGTTGTTCTGATTAAAGAAGCAATAAAACTGGCCTTCTTTAAACTCAATTAGTATCTGGAGCCTCAGCATTTGTGAGTTCAGTTACAGGCTCAAAACGGACAGAAACAAACAACTTTCTTCTGAAACTCGTCAGTCTATTCTTGTTCCTAGAAATGGACTTTCCATGCGAGAAATTGCTAAGAAACTGAAGATCTTGTACAGCGCTGGGTACTACTCCCTTCACAGAATACCCGCAAAACACCAGTCTCAACATCAACAGTGAAGAGGTGACTCCGGGATGCTGGCCTTCTAGGCAGAGTTGCAAAGAAAAAGCCATATCTCAGACTGGACAATAAAAATAAAAGTTTTAAGATGGGCAAAAGAAAACAGACACGGGACAGAGGAACTCTGCCTAGAAAGCCAGCATCCTGGAGTCATTGAGACTGGTGTTTTGCAGATATATATTAAAAGGAAGTCCGGGTTTAAAATTACTCTTGAAAGTTGGAATCGTAAAATGCACAAGGTACAATTCAGAAATGGGGTAGTGCATCATCAGTTCCTCTTGTCTGTTAATCATTGCATACCTTAAAGCTGTCTATAACGTGTCAGAAATGTCCAGATAAACTAGCCTGCCGGCTAATGTTTTCCCCCAATGCTGAAAGGGGGGGCCCCCAAGTGAAAAGGTTTGGAACCCCTGATAAACACTGAACAAAAATATAAATGCAACATGTAAAGTGTTGGCCCCATGTTTCATGAGCTGAAATTAAAGATCACAGAAACTTTCCATACAAAAGCTTATTTCTCTTCAAATGTATGCACAAATTTTTCTTCCCTGTTAGTGAGCATTTCTCATTTGCCAAAATAATCCTGACAGATATGGCATATCAAGAACCTTGTGCTAGTGACAAAAAACAAATCTAAAATGTGCAGTTTTGCCACACAACGCAATGCCAGAGATGTCTCAAGTTGAGGGAGCGTGCAATTGGCATGCAGGAATTTCCACCACAGTTGTTGCCAGAGAATTTTAAGTTAATTTCTCTACCATAGGATGCTTTCAATGTCGATTTAGAGAATTTGGCAGTACGTCCAACCGGCCTCACAACCACACCAGCCCAGGACCTGCATATCCAGCTTCTTCACTTGCAGTATCATCTGAGACCAGCCACCCCGAAAGCTGATGGAACTGAGGTGTGTTTCTGACTGTAATAATGGCCTTTTGTGGGGGAAAACTCATGATTAGCTGGGCCTGCCTCCCCAATGGGTGGGCCTATGCCCCCCATGGCTGCGCCCCTGTCATCATATGAAATAAATTCATTAGGCTCTAATTTATGTAAGTTCACAGATTTCCTTATGTTAACTCAATAAAATTGTTGCACTTATATATTTGTGTTCAGTATAGTAGACCCAATATTTTTTTTTAAGTCAGATAATTGAGGACAAGCATTTCGCTACACCCACAATAATATCTGCTAAATGTGTATGTGAGCAATAAAATTTTATTTGACACTGTAGTAAATGCTGGTAATTCTGCCAGATACTTTCCTGTCTGTGCCTACCTGCATGAATTAACCTCCACTATCATGCACTAGTCTGAGAGAAACACCAAAACAAGATCTTTCGGACTAGATACCAACATTTTTTTTATTAATATACTTATAAATTACATACATTTGTATAAGACATGCTTGGTTTTGACTTTCACCCCAGTGATTCAGCAGAAATAAGCAAGCTGGTGGAGGCACAAAGAACTTATGTTCCAAAACAAATAAGTATAACATTGGCCAATAAAGACGGAACTCATATCAGGGCACAACAATGCAGTGAAGTCAAAAAGCAAGCGGAAACAAAGTAACAGATAGCAGAATGTTAATGCTATCCCCTTATTGTCCATTTCATATTCACTCGCCTGTGAAAAGTTGAGAATTGCCTCAGGCATAAACATAGCCACAGAATTCAACGAAGATGAGAGTTGAAGAAAACAAATCCCAATGATCTGAGGGCAGAAAATACTGTGGATGAAATATACCAAACTGAGAGGTATGCTTCCCAGTCGAAAAACTTTGTGCATATATTGACAAAATGTTGTCATTTGTTTTGGTGTTCAGCAGCATTCGACAGGTGGTTTTTTCACCTGTTACAGCACACTTCTCTTCCTTGATGCAAGCTGAAGTTTGGTAGCCAAAGACCACGGCCTTTCATCAGTGATTGGTCAACAGGAATTCTTCAATTACATGTTGTCATTCTATGAGAAGTTCTCACACACATTTAGTTAACTTGAGAAATACTGCAACATGCAGCTTAGATGTAAAATTGTACAACTAAGACTTCAGCAAAAAGGTCAATATTGATTACAGATTCCTTGATTTATGTTAGATTAATTCAGGCAATTTTGAGGAAGTATTATGGCTTTGTTGTTGTACGGCTTCTGATGCGGGCTAAAGTAATATTGACGCTTCTTTCTCGTTTTTCAAGCAAATGTCTTAATGAAGTATGCAAGGCACAGACATTCCCGTCGCCTAACCAAGTCATGCTAGGATCAAACCGAACCTAGTATGCGGATGCCTTATAAAGTCAGATACTATACTTCTGACTTCCCACTCAGAGAGTAGTTCCCTCTTTCAACATCCATTGGAATCAAAGATGAACAATTAACACAAAGTAGCGCACGTGTAAAAAGTGGTTCCTCTCATTCCCCTGCACTTCCTGAAGAATAATGGACATGGAAATGCTTTGTTGGATAAATAGTCTAACAGCAGGAGCAGTCCTATAACCCTGTTTGCATACATACATACTACTTGCACTTGAAACAATAAAGGAAACAAGCCACATAGTACACACTCAGTTCCACAAGACAAGCTTCAGGATAATACAGCAACGTGTTGTTTTCGGAAGAGCTTTCATTATCAGGAATAATGGGTTGCAAGTCACTTTACAGCGTCTGACCCCTAGTTAGTGAGACCTCCTAAAAATGTAAAGAAAGGAAGCAGTGCGAAAGACAGATTGTCATCCTGACCTCCACAGGTTATTCGGTCACAGAGGCTTGTACTCAGGCCACATGATTAGAACACAACAGTCGTAAGTGTCAGTTCTTAGTTCCAGCATGGACGCGATAAGACAGTGACGTAGATGATAGTACTGATAAAAACGTGTTGATAAGTCAAGTAAAAATCATAATCAAGAATAGAATAAGTGACTGTCGCCGGTTTCAGAGGCTTAAGTTAGTGACATTGAGGGCAGCGGTAAGTTTTGAGAGTAGGTCTAAGGCAACACTGGTAAGCACCACATCTCTGGATGATATCTGGGGCAAGATATCTGGGGTTTTGCTCTGCTCAAGGCAGAGCAAAAAAGCAGTTCACTTGTCCTGCATTTTCTCTAGGATGGGTACGATCATGTCAAATTTAGGCCTCTTGGCTGGATCTTCGTTCATACAGATCTTCATGAGCTTGCAGATGTGGGGTGAGATGCCCGGAGGAATTGTGGGTCGTAGGCCTTCCAGGGCCACCTGAGGGCAGAACAGAGATAGAACCATGTCAGAGACACTGGGAAGAACAAGACTAAACTGAGACATGTGTTTTGAGATTCCTGTTGTAACGAATCCTATAACTTCCAGCACCCTGAGCTCCAGCGGTCTCACCTTCATGCCAATCTCCATGTTGGAGAGGTCAGCGAAGGGCACCTCCCTGGTCACCAGCTCCCATAGCAACACAGCGAAGCTCCACATGTCTGCTGACCGCCGGTTGATCTCTTCAGGCTTCTTCTGCAGGGCTGCATGGGCACAGGACAGAGAGAGAAAGAGGATCACACACACGTTCATAGCTGTAGGAGTTGTATGCCTTATAGTTACATAAAGCAAATATTTACATTCTCAACGGTGAAAAACGGTAAGCAGAGAAAAAGTTGCTGAGTGTGTAATGTACCTTCAGGGGCTACCCATGCTGGGGAGTACATCCTGCCAGGACACTGGAAGGAGAACTTGACGTCTGACATGCTGATCCTGGCTGTCATGTCCTCGTCGATCTGTCAAGGAATATCAGGTCATTATAACAGTGGGTTTCGAACACAAAGTCAGTCATCCACCAAGGCATAAGAAGCATGAGTGAAACACATGACAACTACAGTACATCACTGTAGTGAATATGTAATGTTAATGTGAGGTCATCTCTCACCATGACACTCTTGCTGTTGAGAGAGTGTCGAGAGATCATGGGCTCGAGCGTGTGGAGGAAGGCCATCCCACAGGCAATGTCCAAAGCAAACTTCACCGCCTGTGTCTGGTCAACCACAAAGTCTGACAGAAGACAACAGAGCCATGTCAGTCCTTTTCACACGTCTGCAACAGCTGAAACATTGTACTCCGTCTCTAGTAACTAGTACAGTAATATGAATTGCTCTCTTTTCCAATACTTAAGCCTGCACTTCCAAAAGACATCCAGGAATATTCTATGAATCTATGACCTTATTGGAAGTCTTTAGTACAGTGCAGGTTAATGTGGTACTCACTGGTGCCCTCGTGAAGCACGTTGTAGAGGGAGCCATAGGGCATCCAGTGTGTGATGATGATGGGGTGAGGGGCGGGAGGAGACTGACACGCTCCCAACATGGGCAGCACATTGGGGTGGGAGAATATCCTGGGATGTGCCCGAGGAAGAGGGACAGGGGGGGGAGACAGACAAATATGCATATAGGATGGGACATATGAGGGACAATCCAGTAAATAAAAAAAGGTACATGAGGAAGACAGACATGATATCCACACAACAGGAGAAATTACACCTACAATGAACAATAAGCAGGTAAACCGTTATTACCGGAGTTTGGGATACTCCTCATTGAAGTCTCTGCTTTTTCTGGTGGACCAGTCGCGGACCTTCAACACTTTCACCACAACCTCATTCCCCTGCCAGCGGCCTTGCCACAACTAAAGAAGAAATGATTGAGACAAAGTTCCAGCATAACCTCCACAATATGACAATATACAGTGTAACTATGCAAAACAAAACATATGCTGGTGTGAGATGAATCACTTTGTAACATGAGTTGCGGACATCAGTAACAGATAAAACAACAGTCATGTAGAAACGACAGCTCCATACCTCTCCAGACTGGTTCTCATTGATCTTAGCCAGGAGGGAGAGCTGTTTGAAGTCAATGCCCGCTGCTTTGTTCAACGTGCCGTTACCTGGAGGCATTGACGCACAGAGGACAGAGTTGAAGAGCATAGCGAAAGCCTGGGGTCTGGCAAAAAGCCTTACTATTTCTGCACAATTTAGCACACTGAAAGGCAATGGAAATATCATCAGGCACCTTGGGGACTACCAGAGACCTCAGTGGGACATTTACTGGATATTCATTCCTACAAACTGTACCCGATATTCACTTCTCTTCTTGCTAGTAAATGGCTTTGTGGCTGTGGGACTTACGGGGTCGAGTTCTGGTGGTGCCTTTCCAGAACGTGTCCTTGAAGGGGACCTTGGTCAAACTCTGGCCCAACTTCTCTGCTTTCTCTGAGAGGGGGGGGCGAACACAAAGCATGCATTGATTAGGTAACAGGGCTAACACACAGACAATAATCACCTTTTTCTTGTCAACATTGCAGAGTGATGGGATGTTGAATACCTTGGAGGGCTTCACGTAGGTGAGGTTTGGCTTTGTCCAGAGGAGTTTCTCCATACTTATTACAGATGTTCACCTGAGCTCCGTTAGTCACCAGGTCCTGAGGAAGACAGACATCAATGTAACTCTAGTGGTACAAAAGCTGTTGTTCACACAGAAAACAGAGACAGTGGCCAGAGTAGGCCACCAGGGGGCATACTGACCTCAGCCACTAACTCCTGTCCCCAGAAGCAGGCGTAATGCAATGGTGTGTTGCCGTGCTCATTGGCAGTGTTGGTGTCTGCTTTGCACTGGATCAGCTTCGGAGACCGAAACAAGATTAGACACAACAAAAGGCTGTTCAGATCCTGTTTGGATTATATACAGTGATGCTAGTAATCCACCTATGGCAGGCTTGGAAAAGGATATCTCCTGTCTACTCACACATTCCAGAGGTATCGTGACATGTCTAATATTAAACCAAATCATAACCATGGTTATGCAGCGCTACCAAACCAGAAACTGCGACTGATGTCAGTCAGCACTACAACAAGAGCAGACAAGTCTTAACCATGCAGTGAGTTGGGTGTTGGGCAGCCATCAACTCTGGTTTCTTAAGTTCCTTTCTGGGCTTTAATAGCTGAAGCTATATCAACCTAAAGAGAAGCTGTATCAACCCAATGATATAATTGCCATCAAGTGTTTGTGTGTGTGTAGTAAGTGTAGTGTGTATGTATTTAAGTAGTTTTTGTGCAGTGTCTCCACTCAGCCCCACCTTGCCCACGATGTCTCTGTGTCCGTGGCTGGAGGCCAGGTGCAGGGGCGTGTCATCTCCTCTGTTCATGACGTTGATGCGAGCCCCTCTCATGATGAGCATGTCCACCACGCTGGAGCGGCCTTCCCTGCAGGCCCAGTGGAGAGGACTGAAGCCATGGTCATCCCTGAGGACAGAATAACATCACACCATACTGCTTTCACACCACGGACCGTTTGCTACGAGCAAGGAGGAAACTACTAGCCCCTGGTCATTTAACAACAACCACCCAACCATGTCATATAACAGCAGTATAGAACTGAAAGCGCCTAGCAGGACTCTGTCTGACTAATGGTGTAGGCCTATCTGGATTCTCAGTACTAAAGGACATGAGATACTGCTACCTACAGCATAGCCTTGTTCGTAACTGAGAGGTAAGCAAAAACACCCAGTGCCTGCTTGGCCTAATGGCTTATAGAAGCATGAAGTGCCTTTAAGTAAGCCTAAGCCTATCTAGTTAAAACGGCAGAGTTTGGCAGTAGGCAGGGGAATGCAGTGCAGCAATGCACAGCTGTGAGCAAAGAACAGAGAAATGGTGAAAACAGAGGATCATGACTGATAGTGAAATTCTGTCAACATCCAGCCAGGAAACAGGAACTGAATATGAACTCAGCCTGCCCTGCAGTCAGTCACAGAGCAACAGAGGAGATGTGCTGCTGGCAGTGGCAACCCGTCCCACTCTGCCTTAGTCACATTGACAGAAACACATGTTAGGACAGTGGCCTGACAGGACAGAAGTGACACCTCATGACAGCGTCCCCACGATGACCTTAACAACCATAACAGTGACAGTCAGACAGAGGGGCAAGAGAGCATGGTTAGTGCGTTCAGTCCGATTGAACGTTTGGTACGTTGCGTAACGCTTTGTACTGAACAACATGTTTCTCTAAAACCTTCTTCACAGGAACTGTTTAACTGAAAATGTCAAATTCTATTTTTCATACTGAACCCAGCCCAAGCAGAGAATGTGTGCATGAAAAGGAAAGCCAAGTAGAAATGTGGACAAACAGAGCTGGCCGGCGTATGGTAGAGAGGCAGTGGGGACACACCGAGAGCTGGCCGGCGTATGGTAGAGGCAGTGGGGACAGACCGAGAGCTGGCCGGCGTATGGTAGAGAGGCAGTGGGGACACACCGAGAGCTGGCCGGCTTATGGTAGAGACAGTGGGGACAGACCGAGAGCTGGCCGGCTTATGGTAGAGACAGTGGGGACAGACCGAGAGCTGGCTGGCGTCTGGTAGAGAGGTGGAGAGACAGTGGGGACAGACCGAGAGCTGGCCGGCGTATGGTAGAGAGGCAGTGGGGACACACCGAGAGCTGGCCACGTGTGGTAGAGAGGGAGTGGGGACACACCGAGAGAGCTGGCCACGTGTGGTAGAGAGGCAGTGAGGACACACCGAGAGCTGGCCACGTGTGGTAGAGAGGCAGTGGGGACACACCGAGAGCTGGCCGGCGTATGGTAGAGAGGCAGTGGGGACACACCGAGAGCTGGCCGGCGTATGGTAGAGGCAGTGGGGACAGACCGAGAGCTGGCCGGCGTATGGTAGAGGCAGTGGGGACAGACCGAGAGCTGGCCGGCGTATGGTAGAGGCAGTGGGGACACACCGAGAGCTGGCCGGCGTATGGTAGAGACAGTGGGGACAGACCGAGAGCTGGCCGGCGTATGGTAGAGAGGTGGAGAGGCAGTGGGGACACACCGAGAGCTGGCTGGCGTCTGGTAGAGAGGTGGAGAGACAGTGGGGACAGACCGAGAGCTGGCCGGCGTATGGTAGAGAGGCAGTGGGGACACACCGAGAGCTGGCCACGTGTGGTAGAGAGGGAGTGGGGACACACCGAGAGCTGGCCACGTGTGGTAGAGAGGCAGTGGGGACACACCGAGAGCTGGCCACGTGTGGTAGAGAGGCAGTGGGGACACACCGAGAGCTGGCCGGCGTATGGTAGAGAGGCATTGGGGACACACCGAGAGCTGGCCGGCGTATGGTAGAGGCAGTGGGGACAGACCGAGAGCTGGCCGGCGTATGGTAGAGGCAGTGGGGACAGACCGAGAGCTGGCCGGCGTATGGTAGAGAGGCAGTGGGGACACACCGAGAGCTGGCCGGCGTATGGTAGAGACAGTGGGGACAGACCGAGAGCTGGCCGGCGTATGGTAGAGAGGCAGTGGGGACAGACCGAGAGCTGGCCACGTGTGGTAGAGAGGCAGTGGGGACACACCGAGAGCTGGCCACGTGTGGTAGAGAGGCAGTGGGGACACACCGAGAGCTGGCCGGCGTATGGTAGAGAGGCATTGGGGACACACCGAGAGCTGGCCGGCGTATGGTAGAGGCAGTGGGGACAGACCGAGAGCTGGCCGGCGTATGGTAGAGGCAGTGGGGACAGACCGAGAGCTGGCCGGCGTATGGTAGAGAGGCAGTGGGGACACACCGAGAGCTGGCCGGCGTATGGTAGAGACAGTGGGGACAGACCGAGAGCTGGCCGGCGTATGGTAGAAAGGCAGTGGGGACAGACCGAGAGCTGGCCACGTGTGGTAGAGAGGGAGTGGGGACACACCGAGAGCTGGCCACGTGTGGTAGAGAGGCAGTGGGGACACACCGAGAGCTGGCCGGCGTATGGTAGAGAGGGAGTGGGGACACACCGAGAGCTGGCCGGCGTATGGTAGAGAGGCAGTGGGGACACACCGAGAGCTGGCCGGCGTATGGTAGAGGCAGTGGGGACACACCGAGAGCTGGCCGGTGTATGGTAGAGGCAGTGGGGACAGACCGAGAGCTGGCCGGCATATGGTAGAGAGGCAGTGGGGACACACCGAGAGCTGGCCGGCGTATGGTAGAGAGGCAGTGGGCACAAACTGCGAGCTGGCCGGCGTGGTAGTCCTGATCACCAACAACGACAAGACAGCCTATAGGAAGGTCAGAGACCTGGCCGTGTGGTGCCAGGACAACAGCCTCTCCCTCAACGTGATCAAGACATAGATGATGATTGTGGACTACAGGAAAGAGAGAGGACCGAGCACGCCTCCATTCTCGTCGACGGGGCTGCAGTGGTTGAGAGCTTCAAGTTCCTTGGTGTCCACATCAACAAACGAACATGGTCCAAGCACACCAAGACAGTTGTGAAGAAGGCACGACAATGCCTATTCCACCTCAGGAGACTAAAAAGATTTGGCTGGCTGGCTGGCGTATAGTAGTGAGGCAGTGGGGACAGACAGCTGGCTGGTGTATAGTAGTGAGGCAGTGGGGACGGACAGAGCTGGCTGGCTGGTGTATAGTAGTGAGGCAGTGGGGACAGACAGAGCTGGCTGGCTGGTGTATAGTAGTGAGGCAGTGGGGACAGACAGAGCTGGCTGGCTGGTGTATAGTAGTGAGGCAGTGGGGACAGACAGAGCTGGCTGGCTGGTGTATAGTAGTGAGGCAGTGGGGGGACAGACTGGTGTATAGTAGTGAGGCAGTGGGGACAGACAGAGCTGGCTGGCTGGTGTATAGTAGTGAGGCAGTGGGGACAGACAGAGCTGGCTGGCTGGTGTATAGTAGTGAGGCAGTCACGAAAGGGGGACTAAAAGAACAAGCATTCTCTGCAGGCCTTATAAGGGTCGGGGAGACTTCCTTCACCGGGGGCACACACACATAGCAGCTGGGGAGTCATGTCATGCTGCATTTCTCAGGCCTCTGCTGCTTTATCCTGTCACTGGCCTTCATCACCTCAGCCCCCCTCCAGATTGTTCCCGCACACGCCAGAACACCCTCTCTCTCTCTCTCTCTCTCTCTCTCTCTCTCTCACAGCCTGTCAACAAATGGAGAGGAATTTGAGGATGAAATTTTCCATTCTCCACTCATTCCTGAATGTCAGAAGAATTCCTTAGGGCTCTGATGTGCTTATGATTTGTGCCAAGATGTGTGACGCTCGGTGTATAAATTAAATCATGCTGCACTTTCTAGAAACACGACAGTGAGAGAAAAGTGCTGAATGTTTAGATCTGGAAGTTGAGAACTGAGGGGGTATTGTGATGAAAACAGACCCCTTTATGGAGTTCTAACCCTCCACTTCCACAACAACACACAGAGGAGACAGTGTTCCAGGGAAAACAGCATCAATGAGGCCCACAGAGACCCTGCCTCCCCTAACACACACCATCCAGAAACCTGGGTGGATGACCTGTAGATGTGCTTAGAACAGATTTAGCCCAATGTACTCATACGACAGTGGGGGTAGACAGAGCTGGCTGGCGTATAGTAGTGAGGCAGTGGGGGCAGACAGAGCCCTCCTCTGTGGGGCGGCAGGGTAGCCTCGTGGTTAGAGCGTTGGTCTAGTAACCGGAAGGTTGCAAGTTCAAACCCCGTCGTTCTGCCCCTGAACATGCAGTTAACCCACTGTTCCTAGGCAGTCATTGAAAATAAGAATTTGTTCTTAACAGACTTGCCTAGTTAAATAAAGGTTAAAAAAAAAAAAAAAAAAACACTCCAGCAGACAATGATATCAAGTAGGACAGTAATTGTAAATCAATGATCCCAGCAGAGTTCATTCAGGATGAATACTATGGCTGTACAATATGGGCCCCCAAAAAATCTAATTGCAATTTGTTTTCACCAAATATTGCGATTTGACACACAATCTGAAGCAAAACACTTAGATGAACTGTTGGAATCAAAGAAATGTAATGACTTGTATTAAGAAGTAAAGTGGAAAACAGCATCGTTCTAGTTTGGAACAATCGGTTGACCGCATTTGACATAACAGAACAGCATGCACATTTATATTGAATCTTAACAGCGGGGAGGAGGAACCGCACTCTTTGAGTGACAGGGGGCGGAGCTTGGTGTGTGTGGGAAGCAGCCACAAGGAGAAGAAATAGAGTAAACAATACATGGAGATGCATTTCAAAATATTGCATGCGATATGGCTATTGAGCGTCAATATTACGATTTCAATGTGAATTTGATTAATTGTGCGGCCATAGTAAATACAGGCCATTTAAAGCGACCATCAACCCCTCAGTTGGTCACTAAAGAAAGCAGTGGTGTAGTGGTGCTTGGAGAAATGGGTATAATCAAATTTAGCAAAACATTTCCCAAATTGCCCACCAGGCAAAGATAACCCCCGTGAAAAATGTAATGTGAAACAGTGACACACCCTCTGAATGACCTAAAATGATCAATCAAATATTGGTCTTTCACAGTAAGGCCAACCAAAGCTGTAAAAAGAGTGTCAACTGCGCCAGAAATTCACAGGTTTCAGATTCTTTTTTTCCCCAGTCACTTTTTTTAATAGAAAAAAACATTGTTGTTGAAGTCCATAACAATGCTTAAACCACAACAACACTTGAGGTCTGTAGTTAGTTACCCTTTAATTCTAGTGTACAGGCACCTAGAACTGTTGTTTGGCTAATGGGGTTTCTCTAGCACATGAGATGGAGGTTGCTAAACAAATGGCCACTGGATTGACGCAAATAATCATGGCATCTTTGTAGCTAGTTAACATTTAATTGAGGTTTTTCGGAAAGC
This sequence comes from Oncorhynchus gorbuscha, assembly GCF_021184085.1. Classification (NCBI taxonomy): domain Eukaryota; kingdom Metazoa; phylum Chordata; class Actinopteri; order Salmoniformes; family Salmonidae; genus Oncorhynchus; species Oncorhynchus gorbuscha. The sequence goes on from NC_060185.1 coordinate 20,646,413, forward strand.
CTTCCCCTCTACCAGAAGACTAAGGACCATCATTAGCATTGCTATATTTTTACTGTTCCTTAATTGTTTGAAATCTGGACGTTTCACTTGATATGAGGCATGTCTTAACTTCTTCGAGATAGGGGGCACTCTTAATTTTTGGATAAAAAAATATTTTATCACGAAATATTCGATATTTTGTCACGAAAAGATGCGACTATGCATGTAATTGACAGATTTGGAAAGAAAAAAACTGACGTTTCCAAAACTGCAAAGATATTATCTGTGAGTGCCCCAGAACTACTGCTACAGGCAAAACCAAGATGAAATTTCATACAGGAAATGGTCCAGATTTTGAATGCCCCGTGTTCCAATGTCTCCTTATATGGCTGTGAATGCGCCAGGAATGAGCCTGCACCTTCTGTCGTTTCCCCAAGGTGTCTGCAGCATTGTGATGTATTTGTAGGCATATCATTGGAAGATTGACCATAAGAGACTACATTTACCAGGTGTCCGCCCGGTGTCCTCCGTCGAAATTATTGCGTAATCTCCAGGTCCATGCGCGTTCCATCTTCTTCAGAGGAGAAACCAAACTGCCACGAATGATTTATCATCGATAGATATGTGAAAAACTCCTTGAGGATTGATTCTAAACAACATTTGCCATGTTTCTGTCGATATTATGGAGTTAATTTGGAAAAAAGTTTGCGTTGTAATGACTTAATTTTCTGTTTTTTTCTTACCCAAACGTGATGAACAAAATGGAGCGATTTGTCCTACACAAATAATCTTTTTGGATAAAGTGAACATTTGCCATCTAACTGAGTCTCCTCATTGAAAACATCTGAAGTTCTTCAAAAGGTAAATTATTTTATTTGAATGCTTCTCTTATTTTTGTGAAAATGTTGCATGCTGAATGCTAGGCTTAATGCTATGCTAGGCTATCAATACTCTTACACAAATGCATGTTTAGCTATGGTTCAAAAGCATATTTTTAAAATCTGAGATGACAGTGTTGTTAACAAAAGACTAAGCTTGAGAGCAAATATATTTATTTAATTTAATTTGCGATTTTCATGAATAGTTAACGTTGTGTTATGGTAATGAGCTTGAGGCTATAAATAGGATCCCGGATACGGGATTGCTCGTCGCAACAGGTTCTTGCTTCAATGTACCCTATTGCCCAAATCCCACCATAGAGACATGGAGGCAATAATTTGATAAAGGATTCCTCATATGCATTCTCTTGTTCTATTGGTTTTCTAAATTCTTTGTCTAGAAGCCAGTCATTATTCCTATTGTTCCGTCATAAGAGCTCTCCTCTAAATTTCTAACAGATATTTCTGTCCGTGAATGCACCAATTTGTAAGTCGCTCTGGATAAGAGCGTCTGCTAAATGACTTAAATGTAAATGTAAATGTAGTGATTATGATTGATTGTTTTTTTATAAGAGAAGTTTAATGCTAGCTAGCAACTTACCATGGCTTACTGCATTCGCGTAACAAGCAGATTCCTCATGAGGCAGGTGGTTAGAGCATTGGACTAGTTAACCGTAGGGTTGCAAGATTGAATCCCTGAGCTGACAAGGTGAAAATATGTCGTTCTGCCCCTGAACAAGGCAGTTAACCCACCGTTCCTAGGCCGTCATTGAAAATAAGAATGTGTTCTTAACGGACTTGTAAAAATAAATGTTTTTTTTTTCAGTTTCAAAATTGGCGTCCAAAAATACCTATTTCCAATTGTTATGAAAACTTGAAATCGGCCCCAATTAATCTGCCATTCCGATTAAATCGGTCGACCTCTAAACCATATCCTAACTGCTACACACAACTTACATCGTTCACACCATATTACCTAAGGTCAACATAGCTAATAGAACTAACGTGTTACAATAGAACAAACCTGCTACAAACACACAGTAATGTTACAGAGTAGAGGTTGAACGATTAATTAATTAGGGCCGATTTCAAGTTCACAACAACTGGAAATCTGTATTTTTGGGCGCCGATTTCCGATTATAAAAAAACAAATACATTATACCTTTTATTTAACTAGGCAAGTCAGTTAAGAACAGATTCTTATTTTCAATGACTGCCTAGGAACTGTGGGTTAACTGTTGTTCAGGGGCAGAACGACAGATTTTCACCTTGTCAGCTCAGGGGTTCCAATCTTGCAACCGCACAGTTATCCAGTCCAACGCTCTAACCATTGCACTCCACAAGTAGCCTGCCTGTTACGAGACTGTAGTAGAAGCCAAGGTAAATTGCTAGCTAGCATTAAACTTGTCTTATAAGAAACAATCATAATCACTAGTTATAACTACTGATCCAGTTTTGCAGGCAATGTTAACCAGGTGAAATTGTGTAATCTATCTTGCGTTCATTGCACGCAGAGTCAGGGTATATGCAACAGTTTGGGCTGCCTGGCTCATTGCGAACTAATTTCCCAGAATTTTACGTAATTATGACATACATTGAAGGTTGTGCAATGTAACAACAATATTTAGACTTAGGGATGCCACCCATTAGATAAAATACCGAACGGTTCCGTATTTCACTGAAATAATAAAACGGTATATGAAATACAAATGGTATTGAGAGAAATAGTCCTATAAATACTATATTAACTACAACCTAAAACTTCTTACCTTGGAATATTGAAGTTTCATGTTAAAAGGAACCATCAACTTTCATATGTTCTCATGTTCTGAGCAAGGAACTTAAACGTTAGCTTTTTTACATGGCACATATTACTTTCTTCTCCAACACTTTGTTTTTGCATTATTTAAACCAAATTGAACATGTTTCATTATTTATTAGAGGCTAAATTTATTTTATTGATGTTTTATATTAAGTTAAAATACAAAAGTGTTCATTCAGTATTGTTGTAATTGTCATTATTACAAATTGTTTAATTTTTTAAAATCAAATTGGCCGATTAAAATCGGTATTGGCTTTTTTGGCCCTCCAATAATCGGTATTGAAATCGGTCGACCTCTATTGCAGAGTACAGTCAGTAAGTGTTTAGCACTTACACCGCCGGTAATAAATTAGTAAAAACCAAAAAAACGTACCATGATTTGGAAGAGTTCCAGTGTTGTGTTGGATAGTCATAGCCAGCTAGCTAACATAGCATCCCTCTGTTTGAGAAAGGTGTTTGAGTAAGGTGTTTGAGTAAGCTAAACTAGCTCGCTGCATTTGCTAGCTAAGTAAGTGAAACTGGAAAAAAAAGATGAAATCTCTTGCTTCTCCTTCATTTTGGAAGAAATTCATTTTTAAAAACTGTTCCACTATTGTATTCATCTCTCAGAGTCAATTACTCACCACCTTTAATGAACTGCAGTTCTAGCTAGCTGTAGCTTATGCTTACAGTACTAGGTTCATTCTCAGATCCTTTGATTGGGTGGACAACATGTCAGTTCATGCTGCAAGAGCTCCGAAGGGTTCGAGGACATCCTCCAGAAGTTGTCATAATTTTGGTGTAAGTCTATGGAAGGGGGTGAGAACCATGAACCTCCTAGGTTTTGTATTGAAATCAATGTACCCAGAAGAAGATGGAAGCTAGCTGTCCTCCGGCTACACCATGGTGATACCCTACAGTGCTGTTGAAGGTCTACAGTAACCTCATTGCAAAACAGTGTTTTAACTATTATTTGGTGACATGAATATATTTAGTAGTTATCTAAAAAGGATCCATTTTAAAATGTTTCACAATTATTTATTTTTTTAATTCACCCTTCCTCCTTCGAGGAGCATGTACTGGCGTAGACCTACCGCCGTGTGCCCATGTCTGTGCCTAAAATGTTAAGAACCATTAACATTTTAAGCTAAACATTCTGATTGGTTCCATCAGTCTTAATTGTTACGGTGTGTGGGGATTAAGTAGTGAGTATTCTCAATGTCAATTGAAGAATACGTGGGTATACAGCGTATACCCTCCACTACACCACTGCAAGAGATATTTCACAGAAAGTAATGCTTGTTTAGTTGTCTGAGTTGAGTGACAAAGTAGTTAACTGCCCTCCAAGGTCTCGTCGTTGAGCAGAGCAGCCCAAGCAGAGCCGTTGCTATGGACTCAGAGCCGCAATATGCAGAGTGCATGCAGAGAGGAGAAGCTAACGGATTTACTAAAAGGAAGTTATTTCTGATTTTGGCCAGGTCGTTAAATTGGGCAGAAGCAATCTGGCTTGGGTAGTGTAGGGCCTGAACATCGCGGGCATGGTTCGGGATTAAAATTGATGCCTGTGCAGGGCTCTGACCCAGGCCAATGAATCAGTCAGTGGAGCCAGGAGTGGGGGTGTCTCCAACCTTTCCCAGCAAGGTTGCCCAGGCCAGGGGGCTTCAGAGGTGCTTTCTCCTGCCTGCCCCCCCTCCCAACCCCCTGGGTGGGGTTATTTCAGGCAGTTCCACCTGCCAACAGGGCTCAGATTTGTAGACTGAAGAGCCCCATCTACACCCTGTCTGTCTCTATGCTGAGCTCACTGTGAGATCATATGACTCACATCAATAGGCTGATACAGATTTACTCTTTCACACTAGTCTATTTGCACACAAGAAACAAGTCATTCACACAGCCATAGAAAGGAGAGTCAAGCTACCAATTAAAGAGGTATGACCTTGATTTGAGAAATCTCATACTTGTTTCGTGTCTGACTGTAGCCTACAGTAGGATTGGTTGCAGCTGGCTCCAGTGGGAGCTGGGAAGGCCAAGAGTATACAGCTGGCTCTACAGTTCACACCCCAGTCCCGGGCCAGCCCCTCTCACACAGACGTAACGTTAGGTTGGTGACCCTCCAAGACCACTATGTGATCTGCCCAGTCAGGAGCTAGGCGGGTGAACAATATTTACCAACCTCCCCTAGGGAATTAAATATAAACAGCATTCTCCATGACCATACACAACCCACCCTGCCTCCTCACCAAACAAGGAGCCTCTAACTCATTACCATGGTATATCACAGCACTGAATATAGACTGGAGGTCGACCGATTAATCGGAATGGCCGATTAATTAGGGCCGATATCAAGTATTCATAACAATCGTAAATCGGTATTTTGGGGCACCGATTTGCAGATAAAAAAATATATAGCCTCAAGTATATATATATATTTGTTTAAATTATAAATATACCTTTATTTAACTAGGCAAGTCAATTAAGAACAAGTCAATTATTTTCAATGACGGCCTAGGAACGGTGGGTTAACTGCCTTGTTCAGGGGCAGAACGACATATTTTCACCTTGTCAGCTCGGGGGATCTAATCTTACAGTTAACTAGTCCAACGCAATAACGACCTGTCTCTCTCTCGTTGTACTCCACAAGGAGACTGCCTGTTACACGAATGCAGTAAGCCAAGGTAAGTTGCTAGCTAGCATTAAACTTATCTTATAAAAAACAATCAATCATAATCACTAGTTAACAACACATGGTTGATGATATTACTAGATATTATCTAGCGTGTCCTGCGTTGCATATAATCTGACTAAGTATACAAGTATCTAAGTATCTGACTGAGCGATGGTAGGCAGAAGCAGGCCTGTAAACATTTATTCAAACAGCACTTTCAGGCGTTTTGCCAGCAGATCTTCCTTGTGCGTCAAGCATTGCACTGTTTATGACTTCAAGCCTATCAACTCCCGAGATGAGGCTGGTGTAACCGAAGTGAAATGGCTAGCTAGTTAGCGCGCACTAATAGCGTTTCAAATGTCACTCGCTTTGAGCCTTCTAGTAGTTGTTCCCTTTGCTCTGCATGGGTAACCGCTGCTTCGATGGTGGATGTTGTTGTTGTGTTGCTGGTTCGAGCCCAGTCCTATAATTCCTATAGTAACTACAACCTAAAACTTCTTACCTGGGAATATTGAAGACTCATGTTAAAAGGAACCACCAGCTTTCATATGTTCTCATGTTCTGAGCAAGGAACTGAAACGTTAGCTTTCTTACATAGCAGATATTGCACTTTTACTTCCTTCTCCAACACTTTGTTTTTGCATTATTTAAACTAAATTGAACAGGTTTCATTATTTACTTGAGGCTAAATTGATTTTATTGATGTATTATATTAAGTTAAAGTGTTCATTCAGTATTTTTTTTTTATTGGCCGAGTAAATCGGTATCGGTATCAGCGTTGAAAAATTATAATCGGTTGACCTCTAATATAGGCCTAATGACAGCTTTTCACCCACAACAGAAATCTACAGAAGTAGTCAGCTAGACTAGAGAAGAAATTAAAGCAAGAATCCTTAACATGAATTATACTTCTTGAATGTGCTTTGACTATACTACGCCTCCAGCCATGGTTCACACTCCTTTGCCACCCAGAAAACTGGCAGAACAGTCCACAACACAAACAAGGTATTTTCAAGAGTGGGGAGTCGCATTTGTAATGTTCTGGTGTCGGCTTTTTCTATGCTAAGTGGACCAAATACACTGACCGTCTGAAAAACCTGCGTTTACACAGGCAGCTCTTTCTGGTCTTTTGACAAATTGATCAGCTCTTTTGCCAATAATTGGTCAAAAGATAGGAATTGGGCTGCCTGTGTAAACATAGCCAATATTATCTTTAAGAGCCTCAATCTTCAGTGTAGGAATTTTCTCAAATGTTCAATTACAGTTTCAGTTAAAATCAGAGATAAGTATAAGAGTAGTATGGAAGAGTTGGCCTTGCATTTTTTTAAAGTGTCACTCATTTGCGTACGTTTGTAATTAGCTGGTCCATCGTGAGGAAATGTTGAGGGGAAATGAGTGGCACCATCTAATACCACTGGGAGAGGAGTACAGGAAACAGAAGAATGATTGAGAGGAAGGTGTTATGGCTCTGCCTGTGCATTCCTTCTGCAAAAACTCAAACTACGTTTCATCCATAGTCAAGTAATTCCGTATAAAATACAAAACAATATCTGTGATGGAAATAGGAAGTGTCGGTACAATTTTATAAATGGCGACAGAATTTGTTCGTTCGACATGGAGGGATCATTTTGTGTCTGTAAATCTCAGCATGCAAAAAAAGGCAGTGGAAAGAGCTTTATGCACAAATAGATTCATTAACCAACATCAACTACGTCATATGGAATTGTTTTAACAAGGGCAAACCAAGGATCAGTTTTCAATTTGATATTGAATTAAGATACCTTGAAGTATATAAAAAAATATATAAAAAAGTGAAAAACATTGCGTTTGCTTTACTACCATACAAACGCATTGAATAACAGATTCACAACATGGAACAGATTGTCCCCCAACAAAATCTAAAGGAAGTGTGTTCTGAAGTATCTGTCCTAGATCTGAGACAGGAAGATCAGGAAACATTTCCATTGATTTAATGTGTATTTAACCCTTTATTTTTGGCACCAAAAGGTCTCCATATGTACTTCCATTCATTTTTTCAGCTGGTACCAGGGACCTTCAGACGAGTCGTTTTATTACGGTAATTAGACTTCTGCGGGGGCGTGAACATCGACCTTAGGGGCTTAAGATAACATTTTAGAGGCCCACATCTTGGCAGTGTAGAGAAATCTTGACATTTTAAAACCAATTTGCAGCTACTCTACAAATGTCTTCATGGAGCAGAGATAATTGTTTGCCTTTTAAAAACAAATTTACTGCAATTTCATGCAGTTTGCCATGGATAAAAAAAAATACAATAATGCTAAAGTCAGGTGACTGTCTTGCTTCTATTTTAGCAATTGTTAGTTCTCAAAGAAATATATAGGTCCATCATCTTTTCTACATACTGTATATATGTTTTGTCATTTACGTTTACACAAAGCATTTTACCTTCCCGGAATTTTTTTTATTTTTAAATATACATTGTTTTTTTAACTGTTTGTACTTAGGCGTCCCGAAAATCCACAAGCGGCCAACACAAGGATTTCAATGGCAGAAAAATCCTTGCACACACTAAGGCTGCGTTTGCCCAGGCAGCCGAGTTCTGATCTTTTTTCCACTAATTGGTCTTTTGACCAATCACATCAGATATTTTTCAAAGCGGATCTGATTGGTCAAAAGACCAACTAGTGAAAAAAGAGAACAGAAATGGGCCGCCTGTCTACACGCTGCCTAACACACGTTTGCGCCCTACGTCCAGCCCACAACAATTCCCTGGTTTACACCTCCCCCTTTCTCTTGCTCATTTTTGGCGTGTTATTCCTTGTAAGGGAATTCAGCATTCCACTACGGTCCTTGTCTCACATTTACATTTGTGCATCCACACAGAGAAGAGAGCTCACAATCACCTTCACTAAACCATCAATGAGAAAGTGTGGGATAGGAATATATAGGATATGGTGGGATTCAACAGGGTGGATGTGGGTGTTTGTACAGTCAGCTATAAAACCCATGTAATCACAGTTATTGCAGGGGCTGAAAGGCCCAGTAGGAAAATATACATCAACCTAACCGATAAGTGGGACTTGACAGGCAATCGGCTAATGGAGAAGGGTCACACGTGTTAGGTTGGCCGTGCAAACTCACACAAATACAATAGATCCAGGCATGTGTATCCCATAGGCTACTTACAGTGAAGTACACACAATAGTATGAACGCAAAACTAAAAATGAAGCAATGAACGCTGGTAAATAAAATCTATGCATAGTGCTCTGTAATGTCTAATCAAGGTAATCAACAACAATCAAGCCTCTGCATGAGACTGAGAAAAACAGCTCCAGACAGCATTGCCCTGGGGGCAGCAATTGTGTCTCTATAGTTCTGAATGCAGAGATAACAGGCCTGAATATAGGACAGATGAGGTTAAAAAAAAATGTATATTTTCTTTTAAGTCACCTTCCTCCAGAAATGTCTGAGATCCAGCAGTTGTGACAAGGATACATACAGGAGAGGAGGCCAGGACGCATGATGTAGCCTGCTTTGTAAGGCTGTGTTCACACAGGCAGCCCATTGTGATATTTTTTCCCCCAATTGGCCTTTTTACCAATCACATCAGATTTTTTCACATGGGATATTTTTCTGAGTTGATCTGACTGGTCAAATGACAGAGAAAAAAAAGTTAGAATTGGGCTGCCTGTGTAAACGCAGCCTAATAGACCTCCAAATGCAACCATTAGAGCAAGGCTATAGCTTTGCAGTCTACAATAGAGTCAAATGAAAACAGCCACATAAACAAGCTAAGGCAGGAAACACCCATTATTTTTTATCTTCTCTTCTCTCGGTCTTTGACCAGTAACCTGATATAAATGGCAAGCCAAACAAATGTTCAGAGCAGTGCACATTTGCAAGACATTTGCCATCCTTGGCTTCATTTTAAGTTCACATTCCAAGCCAAATGTTCAGAAAGAAGTGTATTCAAATCTCAGGTCACAAGCACACAGAGTTGGGGAGTCGAGCTGGCTAGGAGTCCTGCAACAAACAACCCTCGACAACAACCACTTCAAAAGAAAGACAATAACAGCGCAATTACCCAGCAATGTTACCCATCAGCTTTTGATGTACGAGTAAACCAATACACATCCATGTCCTCTCATTGTACATGGGATGATGTGGTGGGTATCTGTACATTCCTGGAAGTTTTCCCCATTTCAGCTGTGTGGAACTAATTGTATGCACAACTCAAGGGTCATAACATCACAGGGGATTGGCGAAGAACAGATGTAAAAGTATTAATTGCCCATATCTGAATCCATCGAAGGCCTCCACCAAACAACTGCATCATTTGTGTATTGCGCTATAGAATAATGACTGAGCAGTCCAACATTTGGATGTGATATCATATTTTAACATCGAAGAGTGTGTCCAATAGAAACATGGCTTCCTGATAGCACGTCACAAGCTCCAGCCTACATGCATGATTCTGAGACTTGATACTGATTGCAGGTGAATTAATATCCTTGTACGTACAATTCAACATCTGACACAAAAATGTTTATGTACAAAAAGGTGCTGATAAGTTACTCACCCCTGATTGAGGTCATTCTCTGTGTTGTCCAACCACAGGCGAACAGCTACTGCGTTGCCTTCCCGGCACTGGGTAAAAATATCATCCATGATGGCTCACTCTGCTTCTTCTGTTAACTCACACTTAGAGACGTTGATGGGACTGGGATACACAAGGGAGGCAGCCAAAGGAATTCAGGGGTGGCCTGGAGTGCATTCGTCCCTTAGCAAGGAGACAACAGCTACAGTCAGGGACACTGACAGGAGATGTTCAGCTACACTGGAGTTCCAGTGACACAATCCTGAAAAGACAAACACGAGAAGTATGATGCTCGACGAACAGAACTACAGACAAAGATTCCTCGCAGTTCTTAAATACATTCTAAAACATGACAGTGAACACTGTTCCGACTACCAACCGATGTAATCTATAGACTAAAAACTTTGACGAGGTCACAGCAGGCTTTCAGGGCCCTCATTAGTTTCACAGCACTGCAGCACAAGGATTGTCTAGTTGCACTGCAACAGGAGACCTCTCAGGCATTGGGCAATCCAGTCAAACTCTGAATCAACTGCATTGGGTGTGCAGTAAAGCCAAGTTGTTTGTGATTTACCTAATACAGTGTTCCCCAAACGCAGGGTGCACGTTTTGGTTATTACCATAACACTACACAGCTGATTCAAATGATAAAACTTTGATGATTAGTTGAATCAGCGGTGTACTGTGCTAAGGCAAAACCCTAACGATTACCGAGTTTGGGATACCCTGACCTAATGCCTGGTCGTGACTCACACCGTGACAAACTCTGCAGTAATCCACTACTCGGAGTTGAGTTAAAACCCTGTTTGAACAATTTTCTGAAGGATTCTCAGGGCTAGAACACAAACTGCATACACTTTCATTTTGGGTTATGTTTATACTGATTTGAAATTCATAGATAAATGTATTTGTAAAGTCAAGCAATGGTCGTATTAGTGCTATTGGTGGATATTATCGTACATGCACAGATAAATAGCCCATGATGAGACCCATGGCATGAGCAGTGGCTGTCAGGGAGCACTCCACATTACATTTCACTAGCTAATCGCATAAAACTAGCTAATTTATAGTACCTGACAGTTAGTTAGAGCAAATTTTCTTGCTAAGGTTCTTTCCCAAAATACAATTACTAGTTAGCTATATCCATTTAGGTAGTAAGCCTAGTAGTTAGTGACGAATGATTTATTTGAGATTCATTAAAATATAACTCGGTGCTGTGTAAATTACTGTGTTGAAGCAAAGTGTATTATTGTGTAAAAAGATCATGTACAAAAAGTACAAATACTGTATCTACCATTGTAGACACTGACAACAGCAACAATCAGGAATCATTGGCCAAAGGCAGCCCAAAATGAATGTCATATCTAGCTATTAACGTTATACTAAGTTAGCTGGCCCGCTACTCCTACTATAGTACAGTACCTGGCTTTCGAGCTAGTTTGATAGTTAGCGTTACTTAGCAGCAGTTTTGAATACTGATAATAGGCTACTGTTTTCAGTCCAAAGTTATACTGTGGCTAGTTACTGCACTAGGTACTTAACTTTGTTCAACAACCATTTATACTTAGTTAAATTATAAAGCCCTGTAGAGGGAAAACAGTTGGAGCCGTTTTTCCTCCTCTTCTTCTTCCTTGACTTCAGACCGGACGCCTGAAGCTAGCAATCTCGATAGCAAACAAACCCAATACATATTATGATTTCTAAGTGTGAATATACATCAGCGTAAAAAAAGACAACTGAATTGAACTTACCCTATGGATTCAACAGTATATATAATTACACAGAAAGAGTTAGCTAGATTGGGATTGAAACAGATTGTCTACATCCCCAGCGTCCACACCCTGACCGTAGTTTTACGTGGGAGGAAAAATATTTGCCCTCGTCCACTACCAAATTACCCATACTAGCGCCCTCTATCGGAAAACAGCCACTTCTTTCCTGTGTGAATATTCATTTCCGTTCCTCCAGGGCACGTTTTTCTCTCACGTTTTAATGACACCTTTATTCTAGGCTTAGCTGTATATTTTCATTTCACCGAACCCAACATGACAACAAACATTAAGAAGTCTCTGCTGGGGGGCTCCAACTGTGGTGAAGACGAGAGAATGAGGAGAGGACAGTGAAAGTACCCTCCAGACTTAATGGTGAAAAGCTTTTTTGGCTGTGGCCATGCATCTTTGATGGTGATTCAAAGATTGTAGGAAGTTCTACGCTTTGAGAATAAGTGCTGAGGTATGTAATAAATTACATGTAAATGCAATGTCTCATCCTTCTCACTAGGTGGCAGTATAAACCAGCTTTTCTCGACAATGATAGGCAGATGAGCAGAAGAGCCAGAGCCCCAAGCTGCCTGCAGCATGTTTAAGATTCACTCAAAGAGTTGAAAGAGTAAAGAAGATGACATTTCATTCTGCTTGTCTCCTTCTCTCCAGGGGATTTAGGGGTGTTCCACTGTGTTACATTAGAAAATCGTATGCCTCAGAAATCAAGGCTACAGGCAATCTTAATGGGGATGATACAAAGCCACAAGCTCACTCATGAATTTGCACATTGAGATACATTTACACTTTCTCAGTTGCTGAAACACACACACACACCAGACTGATTGCATACCCGCTCAAATGCACCCATTATCTTTGGTTGTAGGACTGACCAGGACAGAACCTCCACACTTGGGGGATGAAAGCCTCTCTGTATTAAACTGAGCAGAGGATGCATTCGAGTCTCTCCTGATTCAAGCACATTGGAAATAAGAATAACCACATAATCTATTTTGTATTTAGGAAATAAAAGGTAAATTACATTTCTAAAGCAACATTTGTCTATTTTACATTTTCTTCCTCTGTTCCCATTCCTCAAAGAGGGAACATGTGGGTTAAGAGAATGCAGCATGATTTATATATACAGTACCAGTAAAAAGTTTGGACACCTGCTCATTCCAGAGTTTTTCTTTATTGTTTTACAGTTTTCTACATTGTAGAATAATAGTGAAGACCTCAAAAACTATGTAACAACACATATGGAATCATGTACAGTTGAAGTCAGAAGTTTACATTCACTTTAGCTAAATATATTTAAACTCAGTTTAACAATCCCTGACATTTAATCCTAGTAAAAATCCCCTGTTTTAGGTCAGTTAGGATCACCACTTTATTTTAAGAACGTGAAATGTCAGAATAATAGTAGAGAATTATTTATTTCAGCTTTTATTTCATCACATTCCCAGTGGGTCAGAAGTTTACATACACTCAATTAGTATTTGGCAGCATTGCCTTTAAATTGTTTAACTTGTGTCAAATGTTTCAGGTAGCTTTCCACAAGCTTCCCACAATACGTTGGGTGAATTTTGGCCCAGTCCTCCTGACAGAGCTGGTGTAACTGAGTCAAGTTTGTAGGCCTCTTTGCTCGCACACACTTTTTCAGTTCTGCCCACAAATCTTCTATAGGATTGAGGTCAGGGCTTTGTGATGGCCACCCCAATACCTTGACTTTGTTGTCCTGAAGCCATTTTGCCACCACTTTGGAAGTATGCTTGGGGTCATTGTACATTTGGAAGACCCATTTGCGACCAAGCTTTAACTTCTTGACTGGTGTCTTGAGATGATGCTTCAAAATATCCACATCATTTTCCATCCTCATGACGCCATCTATTTTGTGAAGTGCACCAGTCCCTCCTGCAGCAAAGCACACCACAACATGATGCTGCCACCCCCGTGCTTCACGGTTGGGATGGTGTTCTTTGGCTTGCAAGCCTCCCCCTTTTCCTCCATACATAACAATGGTCATTATGGCCAAACAGTTCTATTTTTGTTTCATCAGACCAGAGGACATTTCTCCAAAAAGTACAATATTTGTCCCCATGTGTAGTTGCAAACCGTAGTCTGGCTCTTTGTAATGGCGGTTTTGGAGCAGTGGCTCCTTCCTTGCTGAGCGGCCTTTCAGGTTATGTCGATATAGGACTCGTTTTTTTTCTGTGGATGTAGACACTTTTGTACCTGTTTCCTCCAGCATCTTCACAAGGTTCTTTGCTGTTGTTCTGGGATTGATTTGCACTTTTCGCACCAAAGTACGTTCATCTCTAGGAGACGGAACACCTCTCCTTCCTGAGCGGTATGATGGCTGCGTGGTCCCATGGTGTTTTTGTGGTAACAAAAAAAGTGTTAAACAAATCAAAATATATATTTTTTTTTTACATTAGACCGGTGGAAATCTGTCCTTTGGTCTGATGAGTCCAAATCTGAGATTTTTGGTTCCAATCGCAGTGTCTTTGTGAGATGCAGAGTAGGTGCATGGATGATCTCCACATCTGTGGTTCCCACCGTGAAGCATGGAGGGGGAGGTGTGATGGTGTGAGGGTGGTTTGCTGGTGACAATGTGTGATTTAAAAAAAAAATCAATTCACACTTAACCAGCATGGCTAGCACAGCATTCTGCAGTGATATGCCATCCCATCTGGTTTGAGCTTAGTGAGACTATCATTTGTTTTTCAACAGGACAATGACCCAAAACACACCTCTAGGCTGTGTTAGGGCTATTTGACCAAGGAGAGTGATGGAGTGCTGCATCAGATGACCTGTCCTCCACAATCACCCGACCTCAACCCAGTTGAGATGGTTTGGGATGAGTCGGACAGCAAAGTGAAGGAAAAGCAGCCAACAGGTCCTCAGCATATGTGGGAACTCCTTCAAGACTGTTAGAAAAGCATTTCATGTGAAGCTGGTTGAGAGAATGCCAAAAGTGTTCAAAGCTGTCATCAAGGCTACTTTGAATCTCCCATATAATATATATTTTATTTGTTTAACACTTCTTTTGGTTACTACATTATTTCATGTGTTATTTCATAGTTTAATGTCTTCCCTATTATTCTACAATGTAGAAAATTATAAAAATATAGAAAAACCCTTGAATGAGTAGGTGAGTCCAAACTTTTGACTGGTACTGTATATATTTATTATTATACAAAATGATCAACTTACATCCCTACATCAAACATGTCTAACAAAACAAAACACCGGTATAAACAAGAAAATACTAAATACATACAACAACAAAAAATATATATAAATAACATTAAAAATATATATTTTAAAAAATATTTAAAAAATGTGACAATTCTAGTGCAATTGTAGTCACTCAGAAAAAAGTATCATTGTAATGATTCAGCAAGATGCTATTCTTTTTGTTATTCACTATGGCTAATGTCTTAACAAGATATTTGTAATTTTGGTATAGAATTGTGGAATTTTTGTTTGTGTATAAAGTATTTGGCAGCAAGAATAAAAAGAATCACAATCATTTCAATGGTCTTGTTATCATTGCAATAGTAACATATTATATCCTTCATGTTAAACACATGGGCAGTGTTAAAAAAGGTCAATAAGTACACTGCAAGGTTTTTCCAAAAATATATCACAGATTTACATTCATAGAACAAGTGAGTCAGATATTCACCGTCTTTTTCACAGAAAACGCAGATATCATCAATATCAACTTATTTCGACAACATAGAATTACATGGATATATCTTATGTAGAACCTTAAAAGTGCAGTTCCTTAAATTCGTTTGGTATACAATATTTGTAAGGCATCAACCAAGCTTTTTTTCCAGACAATGTCAGGAATAACCATGTTCCAGAAATGTTTTCCTCTAGTCGTAAGTTGGTTCAGTGAATGGAAAATGTGTCTTATGTATTTGTTACAACAAGATTTCTCAAGCTCACACCTTCCAAACTGAGTTCTGGATAAGCTCTGTGGTCATCACCAAAGTTAAGATCAGTTTTAATTCGTGTAGTAGAGTTCAGTGTGTCAAATCGGAGGGTCTGCTGTCCGGACCTCTGGCAGTCTCTATGGGGGTGCCACAGGGTTCAATTCTTGGACCGACTCTCTTCTCTGTATACATCAATGAGGTCGCTCTTGCTGCTGGTGAGTCCCTGATCCACCTCTACGCAGACGACACCATTCTGTATACTTCCGGCCCTTCTTTGGACACTGTGTTAACAACCCTCCAGGCAAGCTTCAATGCCATACAACTCTCCTTCCGTGGCCTCCAATTGCTCTTAAATACAAGTAAAACTAAATCCATGCTCTTCAACCGATCGCTACCTGCACCTACCCGCCTGTCCAACATCACTACTCTGGACGGCTCTGATTTAGAATACGTGGACAACTACAAATACTTAGGTGTCTGGTTAGACTGTAAACTCTCCTTCCAGACCCATATCAAACATCTCCAATCCAAAGTTAAATCTAGAATTGGCTTCCTATTTCGCAACAAAGCATCCTTCACTCATGCTGCCAAACATACCCTTGTAAAACTGACCATCCTACCAATCCTCGACTTTGGCGATGTCATTTACAAAATAGCCTCCAATACCCTATTCAACAAATTGGATGCAGTCTATCACAGTGCAATCCGTTTTGTCACCAAAGCCCCATATACTACCCACCATTGCGACCTGTACGCTCTCGTTGGCTGGCCCTCGCTTCATACTCGTCGCCAAACCCACTGGCTCCATGTCATCTACAAGACCCTGCTAGGTAAAGTCCCCCCTTATCTCAGCTCGCTGGTCACCATAGTATCTCCCACCTGTAGCACACGCTCCAGCAGGTATATCTCTCTGGTCACCCCCAAAACCTATAATTTAGCCCAAACAACTACCTCTTTCCCAACTGTATTTAATTTATTTATTTATTTTGCTCCTTTGCACCCCATTATTTTTATGTCTACTTTGCACATTCTTCCATTAAAAAACTACTATTCCAGTGTTTTACTTGCTATATTGTATTTACTTTGCCACCATGGCCTTTTTTGCCTTTACCTCCCTTCTCACCTCATTTGCTCACATTGTATATAGACTTGTTTATACTGTAGTATTGACTGTATGTTTCTTTTACTCCATGTGTAACTCTGTGTCGTTGTATCTGTCGAACTGCTTTGCTTTATCTTGGCCAGGTCGCAATTGTAAATGAGAACTTGTTCTCAACTTGCCTACCTGGTTAAATAAAGGTGAAATAAAAAAAAATAAAAAAATAGTAAGACCACTGGGAATGGTTTTGATCACAGAAATAAACTCTCTGAAAGGTATTGGAAACATTCAATGTTATAAATTGAAATGTGAAAGAAACATGAAAGAATATTACCCCTGTTGTCAAAAACATCAAGAACAAAGTGAATATTCTTTCTTCTCATGCCAGCTAGGGTAGAACAATTACTTCTTCTTTACAGTTATGTCTGAATTATGCCACAAAAGAGCTTTGAGTTGTTAAAAATTGTGCAGGAAACATGTTTTCCAGGACATTAAAGCTTGTTGGTGAAACCTAGCCAATTTAGCGGGTAATATTTCAGGAATATAATTACATTTCAGTTCAAACGGAATACCTCCCAACTTATTAAACACATCGTTTAGAATTAAATACCAAATTGATTCTGTATTGACCAAACATATTTTCTACCAATTGCTCTTGAAAGTGTTATTTATGTCAACAAAATCCAACACTTCCAGACCTCCTTCAGATATTTTATTTGAGAGGACTGACGTTTTTAGTTTGTAAAATGTATTTTTCCAGATGAAGTCAATAAAGGTGTTGTTGATGTCTTTATAGTAGAGGGATTTACACATAAAGATAATGAGGCGCACCCAAAGCGAGACAGTCCCTCTGCCTTGGACAGAAGCACTCTCCCAAGTATAGAAAGATCCCTTTGTAGACAATTATTACATATATTCTTGGTTTTCTTTTTTTTTAAATGTGACAAATTAATGTCTGACTAAGTGCTTTTTTGGTAGATGTATTCCTAAATATTTAACACAGCCCTTTACGGGAATATTTTCTATTTCTTTACATCAGAGTCATATAATCATAAGATTTCACATTTAGAAATGTTCAGTTTGAATTCAGATGTGATAGAGAATGCAGTGATAGCATTAAGGGTATGGACGACCTGGTCTTTGTCTTTAAAAAAAAGAAGTTGTATCATCAGCCAGTTGGGAAATGTTGATTGCTATGTAAAAATGGATAAGCCATGCAGATTTGTATTATTAAGAATATCTAGAGATAAAGTTCCACTACCAAAATGAATAAAAAGGCTGAAATTGGGCATCTCTGTTGTACACTTCTGTTGATACTGAATATTTTGGAAGTAGTAAGGTTTAATATCACATAACTATTTATCTATGTAAAAAATATATATTTTGTCATAAACCAGAGCAATACATTTGTAATCAATATTTAATAAAGTAATTGGTTTCCAATTGTCAATGAAAGAAGGGTATTTGTCAGGCTTCGGAATCAGTGAAATAAGGCCCTTTTTCATAGTGGAGACTATTTTACAATTTTCAATGAAACCTTGAAACATATTAAAAATTAGGGCATTCTAGTATCTCCCAAAACTGCCTATATAATTCATCTGACAGGCCATCAGGCCCAGGTTATTTCCCTTTTTTCATTGAATTCAGAACTCATCTCATTTCTTCGATTGACACAGGTGAATCGCAAACAGTGGAACTAATCTTCAATTACAGGGACGTAATTCTGAATGTGGCAAATGTAGCTATCACAGCCATCTTCCTGAAATTGTGAGTTGTAAAGGTTTTCATAAAAGGACTAGACAAATGTTGATAATATCAGCTATTGTAATGGAATCTTTGCATTATTCTACCTTCATTTAACTAGGCAAGTCAGATATGAACAAATTCTTATTTTCAATGGCGGCCTAGGAATAATGGTTCATTTTTAACTTGTCAGCTCAGGGATTCGATCTTGCAACTTCTCGGTTATTAGTCCCACGCTCTAACCACTAGGCTACCTGCCGCCCCATACACGTCATCAATTTTGAGTGCCATTACACATTTTATTTTGTAGTATCTCTTTTCAAGTGCAAACAAATAGTTGGTGTTTCTTTTCGAGTTCTCAGTTGTTTCATGTGGGGTGGCCTCTCAAAACGTCATATCCTGTTTGTGAGCGTTTGGACGGGGCCTGCTGATTATAATTGAAGCACCAGCAATAACAGGGGACTGAAGGTAAAAGCAAATATTGTTATAACGTAAAAGGGAGAACAATAATGCCGGAAAAAAATACATATGAACTGTAATTCCAAATCATAACGATTTGTAATTCTTTAAAAGTTGAATAGTAAAAACTAACGTACAATTCGCGAGTTTACACGACCACCGTTTTACTAACATTATCTTGCTAGCTAACGTTATGCTAAGTTAGCTAACTAACCTGCAATAACACGCCGCCGTTGTGGGAAGAAAAACAAGCTCAGCTGGCATTCGTTGGTTATTTTTTTGGAGGATGTGAGACAGAGTTCAATACACCACCTTGGAGAATCTGCAGAGGATTTGCTACTTCGTGAGAGCGTTATCCAGTTTGCTATTATTTCGGGGAGAGGGTCTCTTTGGCTAAAGTATCTACAGAAGTCAAGGTAAGGAGCTTATCGTCAGTCGACGCAGAACTCGAATGATTGAGAACTAGCTGTTAGTAACTAACCAGCGAATGTTAGCCAGCTAGCTGTTAACAACACACAACTAACGGCAGTAAAACGTTAATTTACTATTAAATTCAAATGGCTTTTATTGACATGGGAAACATGTTTACATTGCCAAAGCAAGTGAAATAATCAATACAAAATGTACAGTGAACATTACATTAACAAAAGTTTCAAAGGAATAAAGACATTTTAAATGTCATATGGCTATGTACAGTGTCATAATGATGTACGAAAGGGAAAATAAACATAAATATGGGTTGTATTTACAAAGGTGTTTGTTCTTCACTGGTTGCCCTTGTGCCAACAGGTCACAAATCTTTCTGCGGTGATGGCACAATGTGGCATTTCACCCGATAGATATGGGAACAAAATGTAATATGTTTTCAAATTCTTCGTGGATCTGTTTAATCTGAGGGAAATATGTGTCTCTATGGTCATACATTTGGCAGGAGGTTATTTCCACCTCATTTTGTGGGCAGTGTGCACATAGCCTGTCTTCTCTTGGGAGCCAGGTCTGCCTAGGGTGGCCTCTCAATAGCAAGGCTATGCTCACTGAGTCTGTGCAGAGTCAAAGCTTTCCTTACTTTTGGGTCAGTTATTCTCCCTCTGTACTCTCTGTTTAGGGCCAAATAGCATTCTAGTTTGCTCTGTTTTTTTGTTAATTCTTTCCAATGTGTCAAGTAATTAATTTTATGTTTTCCTCATGATTTGGTTGGGTCTAATTGTGTTGCTGTCCTGAGGCTCTGTGAGGTCTGTTTGTGAACACAGTCCCAGGACCAGCTTGCTTAGGGGATTCTTCTCTAGGTTAATCTCTCTCTAGGTGTTGACTTAGTTATGGAAGGTTAGGGAATATTTTCTTCGGGTGGTTGTAGAATTTAACGTCACTTTTCTGGATTTTGATAATTAACGGTTATAGGCAGGATTCTGCGCTGCATACTTTGTGCTTTACATTGTATAAGGAAGATGGATGTTTTTGCAGAATTCTGCATGCAGAGTCTTAATTTGTGGTTTGTCCCATTTTGTGAATTCTTGGTTGGTGAGCGGAACCCAGACCTCACAACCATAAAGGGCAATGGGTTCTATAACTGATTCAAGTATTATTTTGCCAGATGCTAAAGGCCCTCCTTGTCTTGTCACTCCGTACATGTTGGACCACCAACAGAGCTGATGAAAATGACTAATCAAGCCATGTTCTTTGTTGGTAAATAGCAGTTTGTTTGGTTGATAACGTTAATATGAACAAATTGGTCAGGTCGTTGGCTAACTTTCATAGGTTACCGGCATCTTTGGCTTTATTTTAGCATGTTTAGTAAGTAACTAGCTATCTAGTAAGGTTAACGTTTTGTCTTGCTAACGTTGCTTAGTTAATGTTATTAATTTCAGTAGGCCATACAGGATGGCTAATTGTAACTTCATTTTGTAAACATCAGTCATTGGTAGCTAGGTAGAGAGAGCCAGAAGGCTAGCTAACCGGCCATTGTTCACAGCAGGTCCTGCAGAGGCGAATTTAGTTAAGTGTGTTATTATTAACTAACCATTCATTATCCATTGTTGTTCATTCACCCACGCCTCCATGCAGTTGTCATTTTATCTGTCAACAACATTTTTACAAGGGGCAGGTGTAGATGGCGACCTAGCCGATTAAACTAAACTCCACGATTTATGATGACTTGAGTCGTCTAATATCGATTCATGGTCACCGTTCGACGTAACGCTACTCTGAAAAGGCCCGGTCATATAAGGCTTCAGTTGAGGTAGCCTCATGTGTTTTGTGCAGTAATGTTATTTAGCTAAGTCATGTCACCCACACGCACGTTTTTCTTTTGAAAGTAGCAACCTACCCACCTAGTTGATGCTGTTATTGGTGTTGTTTGAATTTGTATCAATTCAAGTGTCTTACTGGTACCCAGTTCTCATCAAAATCAACCCATTAAATAGCCCACAGATTTACACTTGATTATTTTAATAATATATTTGGAATTGACTAAGTGGAAGGGATCCATTGGATTTTATCTCTGCAAACAGTACAGTTCAAACAGACACCAGTCACTTCTGTGTAATGTCAGGCCCCTCTCACTGTTTATCATTTTATTGTGTTAACAAATAATCATTGAACATTTGACTACTCCTCTCCTAATAGAATGTGGTTAAATCTATGTAGCCTATCCTGAAGCAGAACGTGTTGTCCCATTGTGTTTCTAGGAATTGATAATGCTGGTTCCCCTGTGGGGAGGCAGGTAGCCTAACGGTTAAAGGACAATTTCAGCCAAAAATGGTCTTTCGGTATTTGTTTCATTAGTCTCTATTTTCAAAGTTAAATGTCTTAAAGTTGATTGCTGACATGCAAAACATTTTGGGACTATATCAATAATGGACTAATAGTTTTTGGGTGGCGTTTTCCTTTTAACAACTTTGGGCCGGTAACCAAAGGTCCCCGAGCTGACTTGGTGGAAAATCAGTCAATATGCCCTTGAGCAAGGCACTTAACCGTAATTGCTCCTCTAAGTTGCTCGGAATCAGTGTGTCAAATAAATGACTAAAATATATAATGTTATGCTGTTTCTGCCATCTTGGAGATAGGAAGCAAAATGTTTTGGATCCCAACAGACGTCTGACCTATTAGTTGATGAAGGGAAAAGCTCAGCCTCTAAAGCAGAACAACTTCACATTTGATTCTTTGAAACTCACATGTCAATCTATTGGCCAGGAGACCAGTTGCCATGATGAGCTGCAGTTTGGATTGTGCTTTGTAGTAGAGGTCAACTGATTAATTGGTATGGCCGATTAATTAGGGCCGATTTCAAGTTTTCATAACAATCGGAAATCTGTATTTTTTGGGGGGGCGCCAACTTTTTTTTTTTTTACATCTTTATTTAATCTTTATTTAACTAGGCAAGTCAGTTAAGAACACATTCTTATTTTCAATGACGGCCTAGGAACAGTGGGTTAACTGCCTTGTTCAGGGGCAGAACGACAGATTTTCATATTGTCAGCTCGGGGGATCCAATCTTGCAACCTTACAGTTAACTAGTCCAACGCAATAACAACCTGCCTCTCTCTCTCGTTGCACTCCACAAGGAGACTGCCTGTTAGGCGAATGCAGTAAGCCAAGGTAAGTTGCTAGCTAGCATTAAACTTAACTTAACTTAAAATTAAAAAACAATAAATCAATCATAATCACTAGTTAACTACACATGGTTGATGATATTACTAGATATTATCTAGCGTGTCCTGCGTTGCATATAATCTGACTGAGCATACAAGTATCTGACTGAGCGGTGGTAGGCAGAAGCAGACGCGTAAACATTCATTCAAACAGCACTTTCGTGGGTTTTCCCAGCAGCTCTTTGTTGTGCGTTAAGCATTGCGCTGTTTATGACTTCAAGCCTATCAACTCCCGAGATGAGGCTCGTGTAACCGAAGTGAAATGGCTAGCAAGTTAGCGTGCGCAAATTGTCGTTATGTTGCAGGTTCGAGCCCAGGGAGGAGCGAGAAGAGGGACGGAAGCTATACTGTTACACTGGCAATACTAAAGTGCCTATAAGAACATCCAATAGTCAAAGGTTAATGAAATACAAATAGTATTGAGGGAAATAGTCCTATAATTCCTATAATAACTACAATTTAAAACTTTTTACCTGGGAATATTGAAGACTCATGTTAAAAGGAACCACCAGCTTTCATATGTTCTCATGTTCTTGAGCAAGGAACTGAAACGTTAGCTTTCTTACATGGCACATATTTTACATGGAACATATTGCACTTTTACTTTCTTCTCCAACACTTTGTTTTTGCATTATTTAACCCAAATTGAACATGTTTCATTATTTACTTGAGGCTAAATTTATTTTATTTATGTATTATATTAAGTTAAAATAAGTGTTCATTCAGTATTGTTGTAATTGTCATTATTACAAATAAATAAATAAATCGGCCCATTAATCGGTATCGGCTTTTATGGTCCTCCAATAATCGTATCGACGTTGAAAAATCATAATCGGTCGACCTCTACTGTGTAGGTCTAATCTGAGATTTGACACTGCAGTGTTCAGGCATGTTGCCCATCCCTTGGAACAAAACAAATCGCTAGTGACATACCAGTAGAGAGCTCATCTCTTTACCTGGCAACACCAGAGTACCAGTACTGTTGCCTACCTCCATCTGTCATTACGACTTGCATCATGCCATTTTCTTTTGAAATGTCAGTTGGAAGTCAGAGTAATGGGTAAACAAACCGAAAAGAGGCAACCGCTCAAGCTAGCTGCAAAAGATTTGACCCAATAAGGTCATGTTACTACCATGATGGTAGCACTAGTTCTGTTTGTCTTGTTCCTCTAGAGCAGTGGTTCCCAAACTGAGGGGTTGGCAGGAACTTAACTTACTCTTTAAAGTTGTAATTGTAGAATGCACCTTGGGTATTGCATCGTCAGTTCTTCAGGTCATGTTTTCTAGGCCATATATATTGTTTTAGTCACTCAAATATCACATGCATACACATGACAAAATGTATAGAATTGCAAGAAAATTTGCTTTAAACCCACAAAATGTCTCCACCAACAAGAGGGATGTGAACAGTTTGTGTCATCGGCAGTGCTTGTGCGCATAGAAATAGACGTGGATCGTGCGCGCGGGGGGGGGGCCAAGATGTTCCCCAATGCTGGAATGGCGGCCCGAGTGAAAAGGTTTGGGAATCCCTGCTCTAAAGGACTTCACGTGTGTATGAGTTGGGTAAATGAGATAAGGAAGCAGCAGCGGGGGGTGGGGGAGATGAAAGGTAGTTGGCAGTTATTTGATTGTGTAGCCTAGTTGTGTAACAGCCAGTGGGCAGTGCATCACAAGGTGGGGATTATTCGGTAGTGTGGTGCCCATGGTAACCAAGAGTACGGCCAGCCTGTGCCAGGGCAAGCTGAGACAGGTGGCCGCTGGGCTCTAACTGAACAGAGCCGGCTGCAGAACAGACACAGACCCAACACTTTCTGGTGATGAGGATTCACATACAGAATCAGAAAGAGGAGTCAGTCAACAGAGACTTGATGATTTAGTGGCCATAATCCAAATTGCACCCGGGCTGGAATAATACATCATGGCCGTTCTCTTTCTCTCTTCAAAGATGGTACAAAAACAAAACTCATGTTTATTTTCTTTGTATTACTTTTTACCAGATGTAATGTTAAATTATCCAATGTTAATTTCACATTTCCACAAACTTCAAAGTGTTTCCTTTAAAATGGTATCAAGAATATGCATATCCTTGCTTCAGGTCCTGAGCTACAGGCAGTTAGATTTGGTTGTTTTAGGCAGAAATTGAAAAAAGGGTCAGATCCTTAAGAGGTTTTAACAAACAATAGAACTATGCACAAGGACTACTTTTAAAAATGGCCACTGAAAATGTTACCAACACATTTACAGTGCATTTGGGAAGTATTGACACCTTTTTCCACATTTTGTTACATTACAGCCTTATTATAAAATTTAGGAGCACATTTAAAACAGATTCATTATGTACATAAGTATTCAGACCCTAGCATCCCGGGTGGCGCAGCGTTCTAAAGCACAGCAACGCAGGTCTATCTGCATCACTACAGATCCTGATTCGATCCCAGGCTGTGTCGCAGCCTGTCTTGACCGCAAGACCCATGTGGCGGCGTACAATTGGCCCTGCGTTGTGTGGGTTAAGGGAGGGTTTGGCTGGCCGGTTTGTCCTTGTCCCATCTCGCTCTAGCGACTTCTGTGGCGGGCCGGGCGCCATGCACGCTGACATGATCGCCAGGTGTACGGTGTTAACTCCGACACATTGGTGTGCCTGGGTTCTGGGTTAAGCGAGCATTGTGTCAAGAAGCAGTGCGACTTGGCGGGGTCATGTTTCAGAGGACGCACGGTTCTCGACCTTCGGCTCTCCCGAGTCCGTACGGGAGTTGCAGCGATGGGACAAGACTGTAACTACCAACTATCATGAAAAAGAGGTGAAAAAATATATGAATTATTCAGACCCGTGGCTATGAGATTCGAATTTGAGCTCCGGTGCATCCTGTTTCCACCTGTGGTAAATGCAATCGATTCGACATGATTATGAAAGGTACACACCACAGTTGACAGTGCATGTCAGAGCAAAAATCAAGCCATGTGGTCGAAGGAATTTTCCGTAGAGCTCCAAGAGAGGATTGTGTCGAGGCACAGATCTGGGAAAGGGTACCGAAAATATTCTGCAGCATTAAAGGTCCCCAAGAACACAGTGGCCTCCATCGTTCTTAAATGGAAGAAGTTTGGGCCTTGGCCATGGAGTCGACCAAGAACCAGGAGCACCAAGTCTAGGTCCAAAGGCAGCTTCTACCCCCAAAGCCATAAGGCTCCGAAACAGTTAATAAAAGGGCTACCCACACCCCTCTTTTATTTACATTTACATTTAAGTCATTTAGCTTATGCTGCTGCTACTATCTGTTTGTCTTTCCATTGTACTTTAACTCTACCTACATGCACATATAAACCTCAATTACCTCTACTAACCGGTGCCCCCACACATTGACTCTGTACCGATATGCCCTGTATATAGCATCGCTATTGTTATTTTTCTGCTGCTGTTCAATTATTTGTTCATTTTATTTTCTATTTTTTTACTTCATACTTGTTTCTTTACTTCTTAAAGCGTTGTTGGTTAAGGGCTTGTAAGTAAGCATTTCACTGTAAGGTCTACACCCGTTGTATTCGGCACATGTGACAAATACAATTTTATTTGATTTTGATTTGAACCCGATGGTCACTCTATAGAGCTCCAAAGTTACTCTGTGTAGATGGTTGTCCTTCTGGAAGGTTCCCCCATCTCTGCAGCACCTATCGGGCCTTTAGTAAAAGGCACATGACCGCCCGCATTGAGCGTGCCAAAAGGCACCTAAAGACTCTTAGGCCATGAGAAACAAGATTCTCTGGTCTGATGAAACCAAGATTGAACTCTTTGGCCTGAATGCCAAGCACCACGTCTGGAGGAAACTTGGCACCACCCCTACGGTGAAGCGTGGTGGCAGCATCATACTGAGGAGATGTTTTTCAGTTGCAGGGACTGGGAGGCAAGTCAGGATCGAGTGAAAGCTAAATGAAGCAAAGTTAAGAGAGATCCTTGATGAAAACCTGCTCCAGAGTGCTCAGGACCTCAGACTGGGAGCGAAGGTTCACTTTCAATAGGACAACGACCCTAAGCACACAACCAAGACAACACAGGAGTGGCTTCGGGACAAGTCTCTGAATGTCCTTGAGTGGCCCAGCCGGAGTCCAGACTTGAACCCGATCGAACATCTCTGGAGAGACCTGAAAATAGCTGTGCAGCGACACTCCCCATCCAACCTGCCTGAGCTTGAGAGGATCTGCAAAGAAGAATGGGAGAAACTCCCCAAATACAGGTGTGCCAAGCTTGTAGCGTCCTACCAAAGACTCAAGGTTGTAAATCGCAACCTAAGGTGCTTCAATAAAGTACTAGGTAAAGGCTTTGAATACTTTTATCTACAGTTGAAGTCAGAAGTTTACAAATTTCTTTTAAACAAACTATAGTTTTGGCAAGTCGGTTAGGACATCTACTTTGTGCATGACACAAGGAATATTTCCAGCAATTGTTTAGAGACATATTATTTCACTTAAAGTTTCTCACTGTCTGCATGTTTTATGGGCAAATGTTTGCTCTTTTGGAGGTGGGGGGGGGGGTGACTAGGTTATTGTACTGTCCTGAGCTTGAATGTCTATATGTTTGATAACATTTACATGAATGACATGACTATTGTTGTCTCTTGCTAAGACTGCTAGTGTTGGAGCAATTGTAGCGCAGTATTAAAATTATCCTAATGTAACACCAAGTACATTTTGCTTTGTTCAGAGTACCACTGAAGTACCCCCTTTATGTATATTTTACCAGTAGGCCTATGGTCTCATGAGTCTTCTCAAGTACCCCCTGTGGATGGGCCAAGTACTCCCAGAGGTGGAAAGCCAAATAAGTTGCAAACAATATATTCTGGGCACCATCAGACTACTCAAGATGTTTTGAGAGGAACAAAATGTTCATGCAGAAACAGGGGTGTAACTGTAAATATTGGTTATGTAAAGAAATAGCTATAGATGATGATGATGATGATATGTAGCCTAGGAAGCCAATTATGCGTGCTCGATATGCACAAGGCTAGATATGCACATTGGCTGCCTAGGCTAGATGATTTGCTTATTCATAAACGTTAATGATATACAGTGCATGACACAAGTAATATTTCCAACAATTGTTTACAGACAAACTATTTCACATATAATTCACTGTGTTACAATTCCAGTGGGTCAGAAGTTTACATATACTAAGTTGACTGTGCCTTTAAACAGCTGGGGAAAAATTGTCATGGCTTTAGAATCTTCTGATAGGCTAATTGACATCATTTGAGAATTGGAGATGTACCTGTGGATGTATTTCAAGACCTACCTTCAAACTCAGTGCCTCTTTGCTTGACATCATGGGAATATCAAAGGAAATCAGCCAAGACCTCAGAAATAAAAATTGTGGACCTCCCAAGTCTGGTTCATCCTTGGGAGCAGTTTCCAGAGGCCTGAAGGTACCACGTTCATCTGTAAAACAATAGTACGCAAGTATCAACAACATGGGACCGCACAGCCATCATACCGCTCAGGGAGGAGACGCGTTCTGTTTCCTAGAGATGAACGTACTTTGGTGCGAAAAGTGCAAATCAATCCCAGAACAACATCAAAGGACCTTGTGAAGATGCTGGAGGAAACCAGGTCAGCATTGAAGAAGCCTCTGCTCCAAAACCGCCATTAAAATAAGCCAGACTACGGTTTGCAACTACACATGGGGTCAAAGATTGTACTTTTTGGGGAAATGTTCTCTGGTCTGATGAAATAAAAATAGAACTGTTTGACCATAATGACCATCGTTATGTTTGGAGGAAAAGGGGGAGGCTTGCAAGCCGAAGAACACTATCCCAACCGTGAAGCACGGGGTGGCAGCATCATGTTGTGGTGGTGCTTTGCTGCAGGAGGGACTGGTGCACTTCACAAAATAGATGGCATCATGAGGATGGAAAATGTATATGGATATATTGAAGCAACGTCTCAAGACATCAGTCAGGAAGTTAAAGCTTGGTTGCAAATGGGTCTTCCAAATGGACAATGACCCCAAGCATACTTCCAAAGTGGTGGCAAAATGGCTTCAGGACAACAAAGTCAAGTCAAGGTATTGGAGTGGCCATCACAAGCCCTGACCTCAATCCTATAGAAGATTTGTGGGCAGAACTGAAAAGGCGTGTGCGAGCAAAGAGGCCTACAAACCTGACTCAGTTACACCAGCTCTGTCAGGAGGAATGGGCCAAAATTCACCCAACGTATTGTGGGAAGCTTGTGGAAAGCTACATTTACATTTAAGTCATTTAGCAGACGCTCTTATCCAGAGCGAAGCTACCTGAAACATTTGACCCAAGTTAAACAATTTAAAGGTAATGCTACACTCAATTAGTATTTGGTATGTAAACTTCTGACCCACTGGGAATGTGATGAAATAAAAGCTGAATTAAATCATTCTCTCCACTATTATTCTGACATTTCACATTCTTAAAATAAAGTGGTGATCCTAACTGACCGAAGACATGGAATTTTTACTAGGATTAAATGTCAGGTATTGTGAAAAACTGAGTTTTTAAATGTATTTGGCTAAGGTGTTTGTAAACATCCAACTTGCCTGTTTTTGCTATTGTGTGTTTAAAATGGATTTAATTAGATTAAGGCTGTAATGTACTATCCCTTACTCTACCATTGTACAGGTGACCATCACAAAGCAGCCTTCTGCCATTGTAATCCTACTTTTTTTTTTATGCCGCCAAGGTCAAGTTTTTTATTATTATATAAATATTTATTTATTTATTTATTTTATATTTATATATCATCTTTAAGAACTTAAAAATAGAAGCTAGACAGGCAGAATAGAACATTCCAAAAACAATGAATTTAGAAGTATTTTATGTTTGAGCAAAAGAACACTATCTATAGAATCTATAGAATTGCAGGAAACTAGCTTTAAAACGGCAAAATGTTCTCTCAGCTCAATGGAGAAATTTGTACAATTTGCAGGAAATTAACTTCTGCGGCACCAAGATGGGGGCCTCTATAATGTACTCTAAAATGTAGCCTCCCCGACGATCAACCACGCTCATTGCCACGCCCCCTGCCATGCAACAGTGTTTTTCCTATCTGACAGTGCCTCTTATTTCCAGTTTACATTACACACACATCTTGGAAAGTGATGTTTATGTAATCGTCATGCAGGCAATTATTTTCCATTGTCATAAGCCAACGCAGTGACGTGTTTTCATGATCATCGTTACTCAGCTTTTCATTTGTAATAATAATCAATGAATATGTATTCTCTTTCAATTGCGGCTAATATCTTTATCTTTGGTCTTTCTGTCCCCCAGGTATTGAGTGACGTTTTTGTCAGAGACACATCGGACGCCCGTCGCCAAAAGTCACAGCCTCCCCCCACCCCCTGCCCCCCTATTCCCACTGTGACCCCACCCTGACACCCAGCAACCCTCCGTCCTCAGCATGAACGACATCAGTGTGGTCAGAGAGGGCTGGCTCCATAAAAGGGGTGAGCTGAGCTTTACTAGTTGCTGTTTCACTGCGTCTGTTACTATGTTTCTAGGACACTGTGTCCACTTTACTCAGAATTAGTTAAACATAAACCCTAATACAGTGGGGAGAACAAGTATTTGATACACTGCCGATTTTGCAGGTTTTCCTACTTACAAAGCATGTAGAGTTCTTTAATTTTTATTATAGGTACACTTCAACTGTGAGAGACGGAATCTAAAACAAAAATCCAGATAATCATATTGTATGATTAAATAATTAATTTGAATTTTATTTCATGACATAAGTATCTAATACATCAGAAAAGAAGAACATAATATTTGGTACAGAAACCTTTGTTTGCAATTACAGAGATCATACGTTTCCTGTAGTTCTTGACCAGGTTTGCACACACTGCAGCAGGGATTTTGGCCCACTCCTCCATACAGACCATCTCCAGATCCTTCCAAGTTTCGGGGCTGTCGCTGGGCAATACGGACTTTCAGCTCCCTCCAAATATTTTCTATTGGGTTCAGCTCTGGAGACTGGCTAGGCCACTCCAGGACCTTGAGATGCTTCTTACGGAGCCACTCCTTAGTTGCCCTGGCTGTGTGTTTCGGGTCGTTGTCATGCTGGAAGACCCAGCCACGACCCATCTTCAGTGCTCTTACTGAGGGAAGGAGGTTGTTGGCCAAGATCTTGCGATACATGGCCCCATCCATCCTCCCCTCAATACGGTGCAGTCGTCCTGTCCTCTTTGCAGAAAAGCATCCCCAAAGAATGATGTTTCCACCTCCATGCTTCACGGTTGGGATGGTGTTCTTGGGGTTGTACTCCTCCTTCTTCCTCCAAACACAGAGAGTGGAGTTTAGACCAAAAACCTATATTTTTGTCTCATCAGACCACATGACCTTCTCCCATTCCTCCTCTGGATCATCCAGATGGTCATTGGCAAACTTCAGACGGGCCTGGACATGTGCTGGCTTGAGCAGGGGGACCTTGCGTGCACTGTAGGATTTTAATCTATGACGGCGTAGTGTGTTACTAATGGTTTTCGTTGAGAATGTGGTCCCAGCTCTCTTCAGGTCATTGACCAGGTCCTGCCGTGTAGTTCTGGGCTTATCCCTCACCTTCCTCATGATCATTGATGCCCACGAGGTGAGATCTTGCATGGAGCCCCAGACCGAGGGTGATTGACCGTCATCTTGAACTTCTTCCATTTTCTAATAATTGCGCCAACAGTTGATGCCTTCTCACCAAGCTGCTTGCCTATTATGCTGTAGCCCATCCAAGCCTTGTGCAGGTCTACAATTTTACCCTGATGTCCTTACACAGCTCTCTGGTCTTGGCCATTGCGGAGAGGTTGGAGTCTGTGTGGACAGGTGTCTTTTATACAGGTAAAGAGCTCAAACAGGTGCAGTTAATACAGGTAATGAGTGGAGAACAGGAGGGCTTCTTAAAGAAAAACTAACAGGTCTGTGAGAGCCGGAATTCTTACTGGTTGGTAGGTGATCAAATACTTATGTCATGCAATAAAATGCAAATGAATGATTTAACTTCTTATGGTATAGGGGACGCTTGCGTCCCACTTGGCCAAAAGCCAGGGAAAATGCAGCCAGGGAAAATCAAACTTTCATTAAATCACACGTAAGATACTAAATTAAAGCTACACTCGTTGTGAATCCAGCCAATATGTCAGATTTTAAAAAGGCTTTTCGGCGAAAGCATAAGACGCTATTATCTGATGGTAGCACAACAGTAAACAAAGAGGGTAGCATATTTCAACCCTGCAGGCGCAACACAAAACGCAGAAATAAAATACAGTATAAACCATGCCTTACCTTTGACGAGCATCTTTTTTTGACACTCCAATGTGTCCCATAAACATCACAATTGGTCCTTTTGTTCGATTAATTCCGTCCATATATATCCAAAATGTCCATTTATGTGGTGCGTTTGATCCAGAAAAAAACAGCTTCCAAATTGCGTAACGTCACTACAAAATATTTCAAAAGTTGCCTGTAAACTTTGCCAAAACATTTATAACTTCTTTTGTAATACAACTTTAGGTATTTTTAAACGTTAATAATCGATCAAATTGAAGACTGGTCTATCTGTGTTCAACACAGGAAGACAACAAACCAAGCTAATTTTCAAGTCTTGCGCAACTCTCAACAGTGTTACGTAGTTCCTAGATGACCGTAATTCTTCATTGCACAAATGAATAACCTCAACCAAATTCCAAAGACTGGTGACATCCAGTGGAAGCGGTAGGAATTGAAAACAAGTTCCTAAGAAATATCGTTTACGAATGAGACCTCAGTGAACAGACAGACAGACTTTTAAAAAATTACAATAAAATATAAATCTGAACGGTTAGTCATCGGGGTTTTGGCAGCTACATAAGTTCTATTATACTCACAGACATGATTCAAATAGTTTTAGAAACTTCAGTGTTTTCTATCCAAATCTACTAATAACATGCATATCTTATATTCTTGGCATGAGTAGCAGGAAGTTGAAATTGGGCACGCTATTTATCCAAAAGTGAAAATGCTTCCCCCTATATCTTAAGTTAAAAATCATACAATGTGATTTTCTGGATTTTTGTTTTAGATTCTCTCACAGTTGAAGTGTACCTATGATAACAATTACAGACCTCTACATGCTTTGTAAGTAGGAAAACCTGCAGTGTATCAAATACTTGTTCTCTCCACTGTATGCATGGCTCATGTGCCCCTCTAACTCCCGCTCTCCCCCCTCTCTAACTCCCGCTCCCTGCAGGAGAGTACATTAAGACGTGGAGGCCGCGGTACTTCATCCTGAAGAGTGATGGCTCCTTCATCGGCTACAAGGAGAAACCAGAAATGTCGTCCGACCACAGTCTCCCACCCCTCAACAACTTCTCTGTGGCAGGTTGGTCTCTGTCATTTTTGGGCCAACTTCTAGAGCCTGGTGGTACTTGGATGAGAGTTGCTTGGTGGTGTTCACACAGATTGGCTCTCTTTATTTTTTTTATTATTTTTTTATTATGTGTTTCCTCTCCTGGAATCCTCTCCTCACATCATAAGATTACTTTTTGAGGAGGTTTTTAGAGAAGACTGGAGGAGAGGAATCGAGGGACGATTATTGAGATTCACTCAGAGTAGCACACTCTAACTTCTCGATTACTTCCTGTCTGCAGAATGCCAGCTGATGAAGACAGAAAGGCCCAGGCCCAACACGTTTGTCATCCGCTGCCTACAGTGGACCACAGTCATAGAGCGCACCTTCCACGTGGAGAGTAAAGAAGAAAGGTGAGAACAGAAAGGTCCAGAGGCAGGGACAACATGGAAGAGTTGAGTGGGTGTTTGTTTCTCTTTAAACTGGTCAATGCCCTCCTTCTCCAAGTTGTATTATTTTTACTTTAACCAGGATTAGAGATCTGCAATTGACCCCATTAGTGACCTCAATTGACCTCACTAGTTAATCACCCTCATATCCACCATATCTACACACAAACACACATACACTCAGTCAATGTACATTAATGTCTTTTGGGCTTGAAGTCATCTACATTTAACCTTTTCTCTCCTTCCAGGGAGGAATGGATGAGGGCGATCCAAGCGGTGGCCAACGGCCTGAAGATGCGAGAGGAAGAGGCGCCCATGGACGTCACGTTTGGCTCCCCCAGCGACTGCAGCAGCATGGAGGAGATGGAGGTGGCCATGTCCAAGTCCCGCAACAAAGTGGTCAGTGTTCTGCTGCCAACCTAGCAGACCTGTCATTGTCCCCCTAGCAACCTAGCAGACCTGTCACTGTCCCCCTAGCAACCTAGCAGACCTGTCACTGTCCCCCTAGCAACCTAGCAGACCTGTCACTGTCCCCCTAGCAACCTAGCAGACCTGTCACTGTCCCCCTAGCAACCTAGCAGAACTGTCACTGTCCCCCTAGCAACCTAGCAGACCTGTCACTGTCAACCTAGCAGACCTGTCACTGTCCCCCTATCAACATAGCAGACCTGTCACTGTCCCCCTACCAACCTAGCAGACCTGTTACTGTCCCCCTACCAACCTAGCAGACCTGTCACTGTCCCCCTACCAACCTAGCATACCTGTCACTGTCCCCTAGCAACCTAGCATACCTGTCACTGTCCCCCTAGCAACCTAGCAGACCTGTCCCCTAGCAACCTAGCAGACCTGTCCCCTAGCAGACCTGTCCCCCTAGCAACCTAGCAGACCTGTCCCCCTAGCAGACCTGTCCCCCTAGCAACCTAGCAGACCTGTCCCCCTAGCAACCTAGCAGACCTGTCCCCCTAGCAACCTAGCAGACCTGTCCCCCTAGCAACCTAGCAGACCTGTCCCCCTAGCAACCTAGCAGACCTGTCCCCCTAGCAACCTAGCAGACCTGTCCCCCTAGCAACCTAGCAGACCTGTCCCCCTAGCAACCTAGCAGACCTGTCCCCTAGCAACCTAGCAGACCTGTCCCCCTAGCAACCTAGCAGACCTGTCCCCCTAGCAACCTAGCAGACCTGTCCCCCTAGCAACCTAGCAGACCTGTCCCCCTAGCAACCTAGCAGACCTGTCCCCCTAGCAACCTAGCAGACCTGTCCCCCTAGCAGACCTGTCCTCCTGTCCCCCTAGCAGACCTGTCCCCCTAGCAACCGAGCAGACCTGCCCTCCTGTCCCCCTAGCAGACCTGTCTCCCTGTCCCCCTAGCAGACCTGTCTCCCTGTCCCCCTAGCAGACCTGTCCTCCTGCCCCCTAGCAGACCTGTCCTCCTGCCCCCTAGCAGACCTGTCCTCCTGCCCCCTAGCAGACCTGTCCTCCTGCCCCCTAGCAGACCTGTCCTCCTGCCCCCTAGCAGACCTGTCCTCCTGCCCCCTAGCAGACCTGTCCTCCTGCCCCCTAGCAGACCTGTCCTCCTGCCCCCTAGCAGACCTGTCCTCCTGCCCCCTAGCAAACTAGCAGACCTGTTACTGTCCCCCTAGCAGAACTGTGACTGTCCCCCTAGCAACCTAGCAGACCTGTCCCCCTAGCAACCTAGCAGACCTGTCCCCCTAGCAGACCTGTCCTCCTGTCCCCCTAGCAGAACTGTCCTCCTGCCCCCTAGCAGACCTGTCCTCCTGCCCCCTAGCAGACCTGTCCTCCTGCCCCCTAGCAGACCTGTCCTCCTGCCCCCTAGCAAACTAGCAGACCTGTTACTGTCCCCCTAGCAGAACTGTGACTGTCCCCCTAGCAACCTAGCAGAACTCACTGTCCCCTAGCAACCTAGCAGACCTGTCACTGTCCCCCTAGCAACCCAGCAGACCTGTCACTGTCCCCCTAGCAACCCAGCAGACCTGTCACTGTCCCCCTAGCAACCTAGCAGACCTGTCACTGTCCCCCTAGCAACCTAGCAGACCTGTCACTGTCCCCCTAGCAACCCAGCAGACCTGTCACTGTCCCCCTAGCAACCCAGCAGACCTGTCACTGTCCCGCTAGCAACCCAGCAGACCTGTCACTGTCCCGCTAGCAACCTAGCAGACCTGTCACTGTCCCGCTAGCAACCTAGCAGACCTGTCACTGTCCCGCTAGCAACCTAGCAGACCTGTCCCGCTAGCAACCTAGCAGACCTGTCCCCCTAGCAACCTAGCAGACCTGTCCCCCTAGCAACCTACTGTCCCCCTAGCAACCTACTGTCCCCCTAGCAACCTACTGTCCCCCTAGCAACCTACTGTCCCCCTAGCAACCTACTGTCCCCCTAGCAACCTACTGTCACCCTAGCAACCTACTGTCACCCTAGCAACCTACTGTCCCCCTAGCAACCGAGCAGACCTGTCCTCCTGTCCCCCTAGCAGACCTGTCCCCCTAGCAGACCTGTCCTCCTGTCCCCCTAGCAGACCTGTCCTCCTGTCCCCCTAGCAGACCTGTAGCAGACCTGTCCCCCTAGCAGACCTGTCCCCCTAGCAGACCTGTCCTCCTGTCCCCCTAGCAGACCTGTCCTCCTAGCAGACCTGTCCTCCTAGCAGACCTGTCCTGTCCCCCTAGCAGACCTGTCCTGTCCCCCTAGCAGACCTGTCCCCCAGACCTGTCCCCCTAGCAGACCTGTCCTCCTGCCCCCTAGCAGACCTCCTCCCCCTAGCAGACCTGTCCTCCTGCCCCCTAGCAGACCTGACCTCCTGCCCCCTAGCAGACCTGACCTCCTGCCCCCTAGCAGACCTGACCTCCTGCCCCCTAGCAGACCTGACCTCCTGCCCCCTAGCAGACCTGTCCTCCTGCCCCCTAGCAGACCTGTCCTCCTGCCCCCTAGCAGACCTGTCCTCCTGCCCCCTAGCAGACCTGTCCTCCTGCCCCCTACCAACCTAGTGGACCTGTCCTCCAGTCCCTCTAGCAGACCTGTCACTGTCCCCCAAGCAACCTAGCAGAACTGTCACTGTCCCCCAAGCAACCTAGCAGACCTGTCACTGTCCCCCAAGCAACCTAGCAGACCTGTCACTGTCCCCCAAGCAACCTAGCAGACCTGTCACTGTCCCCCAAGCAACCTAGCAGACCTGTCACTGTCCCACAAGCAACCTAGCAGACCTGTCACTCCCCCTAGCAACCTAGCAGACCTGTCACTGTCCCCCTAGCAACTGAGCAGACCTGTCACTGTCCTCCTGTACCCCTAGCAACCTAGCAGACCTGCCCTCCAGTCCCCCTAGCAGACCTGCCCTCCAGTCCCCCTAGCAGACCTGCCCTCCAGTCCCCCTAGCAGACCTGCCCTCCAGTCCCCCTAGCAGACCTGCCCTCCAGTCCCCCTAGCAGACCTGCCCTCCAGTCCCCCTAGCAGACCTGCCCTCCAGTCCCCCTAGCAGACCTGCCCTCCAGTCCCCCTAGCAGACCTGCCCTCCAGTCCCCCTAGCAGACCTGCCCTCCAGTCCCCCTAGCAGACCTGCCCTCCAGTCCCCCTAGCAGACCTGCCCTCCAGTCCCCCTAGCAGACCTGCCCTCCAGTCCCCCTAGCAGACCTGCCCTCCAGTCCCCCTAGCAGACCTGCCCTCCAGTCCCCCTAGCAGACCTGCCCTCCAGTCCCCCTAGCAGACCTGTCCCCCTCCAGTCCCCCTAGCAGACCTGCCCTCCAGTCCCCCTAGCAGACCTGCCCTCCAGTCCCCCTAGCAGACCTGCCCTCCAGTCCCCCTAGCAGACCTGCCCTCCAGTCCCCCTAGCAGACCTGCCCTCCAGTCCCCCTAGCAGACCTGCCCTCCAGTCCCCCTAGCAGACCTGCCCTCCAGTCCCCCTAGCAGACCTGCCCTCCAGTCCCCCTAGCAGACCTGCCCTCCAGTCCCCCTAGCAGACCTGCCCTCCAGTCCCCCTAGCAGACCTGTCCCCCAGACCTGTAGCAGACCTGTCCCCCTAGCAGACCTGTCCCCCTAGCAGACCTGTCCCCCTAGCAGACCTGTCCCCCTAGTCCCCCTAGCAGACCTGTCCTCTTGTCCCCCTAGCAGACCTGTCCTCTTGTCCCCCTAGCAGACCTGTCCTCTTGTCCCCCTAGCAGACCTGTCCTCCTGTCCCCCTAGCAGACCTGTCCCCCTAGTCCCCCTAGCAGACTTGTCCCCCTAGTCCCCCTAGCAGACTTGTCCTCCTGTCCCCCTAGCAGACCTGTCCTCCTGTCCCCCTAGCAGACCTGTCCCCCTAGCAGACCTGTCCTCCTGTCCCCCTAGCAGACCTGTCCTCCAGTCCCTCACTGTCCCCCTACCAACCTAGTGGACCTGTCCTCCAGTCCCTCTAGCAGACCTGCCACTGTCCCCTACCAACCTAGCATACCTGTCAGTGCTCTTTGTGTTTGTCCAACAGCCCTCCTCTAGATGTGGCTGCGTTTGTCCATTGGAAACTCTGTATCCTCGTTCTGAATATCTCCTCCTTAGTAACAGTACCTCATCACAGCGGGTTTACCATCTCCCTATGTGACCTGGGCCATAGTGTGTGTTGGTGCGTTTTCTGCTCCATTCTCTGCCCGTTCTTCATATAAAACCGTTGTGCGGGTCTATGTAAACTCTTTATTACTTATACTCTGTAATTGTCATGGTCAAATAAATCCTGTCATCCAAACTGTCTTGAAATAAGCCTGAGATCTGAACTCTCATGGTGTTTGTCTCCCCCCCACAGACCATGAGTGACTTTGACTACCTGAAGCTGCTAGGGAAGGGAACGTTTGGTAAGGTGATCCTGGTGAAGGAGAAGGCCACAGGAATGTACTACGCCATGAAGATCCTGAGGAAAGAAGTCATCATCGCTAAGGTAACCATTTGGCATCAAAGGAAATGACAGTCGCTCAGACAGAGACGTCCAAATGGTTCCTTATGTATAGGGAAAAGTGTTCCGTTCTGTACGAGGCCAGACTTCTGCACCATACCCCTGGAAGTATGCTGCTTTTGATGACTGTTACTACTTGGTTCTATTGTGGGTTCTTGAGTGGCTCAGAAGTCCAAGTCCAGCTGTATACTGCTGGGTGAACATCTGTCCCTCATGGTGTGTTTTTGTGTGATGTGTTCCATAAGGATGAGGTAGCACACACGGTAACAGAAAGCAGAGTCCTTCAGAATACAAGGCATCCCTTCTTAACGGTGAGTTCCTATCTGACATCATCTGACCTTACTGAACACCGATTACAACATTTCATCAAGGAGCCACCTGATTCAAATGTGGTCACTAATTCTGACTCCTCCCCCCACCTCAAACACAGACACTGAAATACGCGTTCCAAACACATGACCGGCTATGCTTTGTGATGGAATATGCAAACGGAGGAGAGCTGTTCTTTCACTTGTCGCGAGACCGTGTTTTCACAGAAGACCGGGCACGGTTCTACGGTGCGGAGATTGTGTCTGCGCTGGAGTATCTCCACTCACAAGACGTTGTCTACAGAGACCTTAAGGTAATGGCTGCTTCCCTGACTGGATGTCTGGCTGATGTTTCCCTGACGCACCTCCTCACATTGAAAGTATTTTCTCAAGACTAACATTTCGCACAATATGAAATATGGTCTGTTTTCCTGGACCCAGATGAAGCCCAGTCTTGGACTAAAAGTGCTTCTGAATTAGGATTGAGCCTAGTCCTATACTACCACAGACTGCTTAATCTGGGTCAAGGAAAACGGCCCATATTTCCTATTGTTTGAAATGTTTCTGTACTGTTTCACCCATTTCATATGTAAATACTGTATTCTAATCAAGTCCATTCTATTCAGCTGTGTGTGTGTGTGTGTGTGTGTGTGTGTGTGTGTGTGTGTGTGTGTGTGTGTGTGTGTGTGTGTGTGTGTGTGTGTGTGTGTGTGTGTGTGTGTGTGTGTGTGTGTGTGTGTGTGTGTGTGTGTGTGTGTGTGACTATTCTATCCTACGTGTTCTTCAGATATACTACATATTCTGTCCACAGCGTCTATACATCCCATCATATATAAATATGTGTATGCGACATTACATTGTGATTTGATTTGAG
Organism: Oncorhynchus gorbuscha; assembly: GCF_021184085.1. Classification (NCBI taxonomy): domain Eukaryota; kingdom Metazoa; phylum Chordata; class Actinopteri; order Salmoniformes; family Salmonidae; genus Oncorhynchus; species Oncorhynchus gorbuscha. Next base: position 20,685,844 of record NC_060185.1, read on the forward strand.
CACCAGCCTCTTGATGAAAAGCCTGTAAGTCTGTGGTCCATTCTACAGTTAGCTGTCATGTCAGCGGTGGTGTTTTCTGCTGCTGATTCTCCTGTGGTCACTCTCTCTGTCTTCCTCTTCCAGCTGGAGAATTTAATGCTGGATAAAGATGGACACATAAAGATCACCGATTTTGGACTGTGTAAAGAGGGAATCACAGATGGGGCTACCATGAAGACCTTTTGTGGGACTCCAGAATACCTTGCACCTGAGGTAACTACAGTGTAGTGAACAAAATCATACATTCTAGTTGTGCTTTGAACAGTACATGGCAGTGTGTCCAGTTAACAATTCCAGATGCATTCCTTGCTGGTTTCTCATCTTGGATTGGTTTCCAGTCAATAATTCTCTATCCAGCAAAGAATGCTTAACATACAATGTTAATAACTCTACCATTGTAAAGTAAATGATTATCAACCGGAATAGACAGCCCGTCTGCAAATAGTTCATTGTTCACATTGTAATGGCTTCCATATAATTGGATTTTCTATTTCGCTTTGTATCTCTCTCCCCTCCAGGTATTAGAGGACAATGACTACGGCCGAGCGGTGGACTGGTGGGGTCTGGGTGTGGTCATGTATGAGATGATGTGCGGTCGACTGCCCTTTTACAACCAGGACCACGAGCGGTTGTTTGAGCTCATTCTCATGGAGGAGATCCGCTTCCCCAAGAACCTGGCCCCCGAAGCCAAGGCCCTGCTTGCTGGCCTGCTCAAAAAGGACCCCAAGCAGAGGTGTGTATTTCTGTCTTATATTTATATATATTGAGTGAAGAAAATAGTGACGATGCTGATGATTACTGATCATTTTGTAGGCTTGGAGGTGGACAAGAAGATGCCAAAGACGTGATGACTCATATGTTCTTCACCACCATCAACTGGCAGGATGTGGTAGAGAGGAAGCTCTTGCCTCCCTTCAAGCCCCAGGTGACGTCGGAGACAGACACGCGCTACTTTGACGATGAGTTCACGGCACAGACCATCACCGTAACGCCCCCGGACAAGTGTAAGTTGAATGTGTCTCTTTGTGTTTGTCTCACTGTTTAAAAATGTTTTTTCATTGTAGGAAGAAAAATAAAACATGTCCTTGTTTGTGTATTAAATCTCGTGGTTCTGTCTACTCCAGACCACAGCTTAGACGCAGAAGACCAGGACCAGCGCACACACTTCCCTCAGTTCTCTTACTCTGCCAGCATACGGGACTGACCTCTCTCGCACACACTTCCCTCAGTTCTCTTACTCCGCCACCAGCATACGGGACTGACCTCACACACTCACATTGAGCAGGCAAGCTACCACATGTTCATACACTAGCACTGCTGGGGAAATGGGTGCGCGCGTGCACACAAACTGACACACTCAAACAAACACTTGCACAAGACACACACACACACACACCAGGAAGTGGTGAAAACATGGATCCTAGAGCATGACGTGATGACTGACCTCAGCAGGCCTGTGTGGTTAGACTGGCGGCCCTGTCTCTCATTCTGACGGGACCAGGTGGAACAGGACAGGGCTGCCCTTGGCCATGCCTGCAGGACCCCACCTGTCTGCCCTCCACACTACTACTACACTGGGCACATCAAAACATCGACAACACTTTACCATCCCTGGGTTATGCCAGCAAATACCACTCCACCACCAGCCAAACGCATGCGGCACCTATCCAACACACACAAACACTCTGACAAGCAACACATCAATCCTTCCATACACCGCAGATGATTTTTAGTTTTTTTTACTAACTGGATAATAAAATAATAATAATCCAAACACATGAAAGAAGAAGAAAAATATTTCAACACGTTTTTATTTAGATTGTTACGGTTTTAAAAGCCATATTTCTGCAATTTACAAGTGCTCTTGCTGAAACTTGCTGTTACAAGTTGTGTGGACTGTTCCTACAGAGGGAAAGTGGGTTGGGAGTGGGAGAGGGGTAAGAAGAAGTGTGTACCTTGAAGAGTAGCCATTTCCCTGCTTGCACTGTGTATAGGAATGGGTTTGAGTGTGTTGAAGAGAATGTATGAACAACCATTTGAATTTCAACATCAGTTTTATGTTTATGCATCTGCATGGATATCTTTGGATTCTGCATGTCGGCTAAACAGGGAGAAGAAAGGACAGCACAGTCGATGAGACTTTTAAAAGGGAAAAGAGAGGTGGTGGAGTTGTAACTTCAGCAGCCCTGTGGATTGACTTGTTCCCCTGGTGGTTAGAATGGTCGTGAGAAAATAAAGAATAGAAGAGTGACCACAGCGCCAGCCTGACCAATCCCCTGTCCGGAGCCCAGTCCAGATCCCCACAGCCATTCACATTTTTCCAGTAGCTGTCACTCCCTCTGAGCAGAAATATCCTGGAGAATAGCTGTCAATCATTTTTTCGAATCATCTGTTCACTTTTTATTTTGATTTTAAAGATCTGTTGTTTTTTTAAATAATTGGAACGTTTCCATATTTAAGGATGAAAACGTTATAATCATGGATCAATTATTATTTGTGATGAGGCCAAGCTGGACTCATCACGAGGTTGATATTGAAGGTTGTGGTTTGTATTTTTAAAGTAATATAAGACACAGACTAAGTCATTTGTCAGTATGCCGGAGTAGGAACATGTAAACAAGCTTTGGGGTCAATTTAGGAAGTCAACGGCGTTAGTCATGGACTGAAATGGAATTGACTCCAATTCTGGTGTGATGCTGTATATAATGACGAGATGGTCTTGTCTCTGCTCAAACAAAGGGAGTCGTCCCAAAGGCGGGAGGGTAGTCAATCTGCTTATCGCTGTATTCTCTCGTAGACAGATTTTGACGGGAGCGGAACCCTCACATGATGCACCAGTCTTGAATGCGTGCCTACTCCCCGTAAGGCATATAGAGAAGTGGTCACAGGTGAAACAACCATTGTGGGCTACAGCTAAGTGCTGTGACATTTCATTTTTGCCTTTAAAAAAAAGATTCCTTCACTCATGGAACATTTCATTTATCTTTGTTCTTGATATAAGTTGTTCCCTTTTGGTCCACCTATTCCAAAACTTTGGAAGACATTGTCTCAATTATATATTATTTTAAATGTGTGTGTTTGTGTATAAAACAAGTTTAAACATGTTGATATTTCTTTAGGTTGTTTATTTCGATCATTCATGTGTTCCTTTGTGTGTGTACAATGTGGGGCATTGTAGAACAGCTCTCGAGTCTGCTCTGTACCTGTATCCTCCGTACCTCAGTGGGTTAGTATAGTCTGACTGCTGTACTCCACGGCTGAGGCTATGGGAAACATCCCTCCACCATCCTTTTTTGACTAAGGCCCATATTCAGCCCTGGTAAATGCAGCTTCAGAAACGGCAGGACCGGATTTCAGGAACAACCTCCCTCTGATGGACCTCTCATGTCGTCTTCAATGTTAGGATGGCCACGAGGGGGTGTTGTGGACCTTTTGTAATGTTGACACTGGCAGTAAAGCCACACGTCTCTGAACCTTGTTGCTCTCTGTCTCAATAAATTGAACATGCTTTGTCTAGTAGTGTGTACACCTAACATGCAAGCCAACACCCCTGACCTCTCTTGAAGGCTTTACACACAGACAATCGATATGGAACTCTTCACTGGCAATGTAAATACCAAAAAGGTTTGATGAATGCATCATTTATAGGCTAGAAGAGGGGAAATCCACAGCTTTGTAGATAGAATGTGAGTTGTAGCTTTACAATGATTACCTTGCTTCTCTGTATTTTGAATGTGATCAATAGTCACGAATGTCATATCGCAATGCTGGTGTACCAATAATTCTTAGCTTGTTTTTGAGTTGAGGTTTACCTGGGGAGGAGCTATGTTTTTAGGGAGAAGACGATGTCCTGGTAGACAGCTTCAGCTCCCTTGTTACAAGATTTTACATTGTGACAATTATGTGCCAGTAAAGACTTTTACTGAATTAAGTGTTTGTCTCTTCATTTGGTTACCAGCTTCAATGTCCCATATGCTACCTGCTGCCGTTGTGCCCTCGAGCAAGGCACTATACCCCTAATTTCTCCGGTGCCCTGCTCCCAGCCTGTGATGTGTTCGAGGACCGAGCACATCCCCATTCTCATAGACAGGGCTGCAGTGGACCAGATTGAGAGCTTCAAGGTCCTTAGTGTCCACATCAACAACAAACTAACATGGTCCAAGCACAAAAAGACAGTCATGAAGAGGGCACGACAAAACATGTTCCCCCTCAGGAGTTTGAAAAGATTTGGCATGGTTCCTCAGATCCTCAAAAGGCTCTAGAGCTGCACCATCGAGAGCAAAACAGGCATCACTGCCTGGTTTGGCAACTGCTCGGCCTCTGATCGCAAGGCACTAGAGAGGGTAGTGCGTACGGCCCAGTACCTCACCGGGGCCAAGCTTCCTGACATCCAGAACTTCTATACCAGACGGTGTCAGGGGAAGGCCTGAAATTTTCAGCCTCCAGCCACCCTAGTCAAAAACTGTTCTCTGCTACAGCACGGCAAGCGGTACCGGAGTGCCAAGTCTAGGTCCAAGGGGCTTCTAAACAGTTTCGACCCCCAAGCCATAAGACTCCTGAACATCTAATAAAATGTTGTGTGTCCGTTTGGGTATCGTGACAACAAAAATGCAAATAAGCATTGTATTGTAAAAGTTTTGAATGACAAATTGATTGATGTAGGCTAATTCCTCATCTGCCAAATGTGTGCTGAATTATGTAAGAGTGTAAACTGATCAGGGATCAGTCACACACATGCAAATCATGACGTCTACCTCCCCAACCCTAATTAGTCAATCACGTGTGTTTATTAGCCGACTGTCAGATAATGTTGACTGTTTTGTGTCTCGCGTCTCATCTCCCACTCCTCGTGGTTTCAAGTAGCTGCAGCGCCTCGAAGTGAATTTCTCTCCGGATCGAAGCATCATGGCCAAGACTGGATTCTGCGATTCCATCCCACTGCTGGACTTGCACAAGAAGGTGAGTTTAAAGTTTAAATATAATGCGTACAGTTTTGTGTATTCGACGTCCCATAATGTGTCTAAACATTTAAATGGCGCACAACACCGGTGACCCACACCTGCGAGTTTGTTTATCCCTTTCCAAGTATATCACATTTTATTTTTTCCCATTCGCCGAATGTAACAGGTGTTAACCTTCCCGTTAAATGCTTACTTAGAAGCCCGTAACTCTATTTTAACTGCATGATTGGTGAATAAAATATTTACTAAATAAACTGTTTATATCTTTATACCCGTCGCACTACCCACTGGTTGATGCTCAAGTTATAAAGCCCTCGTAGGCCTCACTCGCCCTAAGATACCTACTTTAGCCCTCGTCCTCCACATACAACACCCGTTCTGTTCTGCCAGTCACATTTGGTTAAAGGTCCCCAAAGCACACACCCCTGGGTCGCTCCTCTTTTCAGTTCGCTGCATCTAGCGACTGGAACGAGCTGCAAAAAAAAACACTTATCTCCATCTCTTCAAAGACTCAATCATGGACACTTACATTCAATACAACACGCGAAGCAGCTACAACTGTATCTGCCTTACCTTTGTGCTGTTGTCTGTGCCCAATAATGTTTGTACCATGTTTTATGCTGCTACCATGTTGTGTTATGTGGCGCTAACATGCTGTGTTCTTAGGTCCATTATGTATTGTGGGTTCTCTTGTCGTGATGTTAGTGGTCCTATGTTTTTAATCCCAACCCCACAGGGGGGGCTTTTGCCTTTTTGGTAGGCCGCAATTTGTAAATAATAATTTGTTAGTAACTGACTTGCCTAGTTAAATAAAAGTATTAAAACAATTTACATTCATTTTCTGGTTTTGTGTGGGAATGGTTTCATAAATCATTTGTAGCCCTTGATCATGATGCTCAGGTCCATTACACATGTCATTGGACAAAGGCATCTTCTGTAGGAGGGAGTTTTGTTAATAAGGGTGTTTACACATCTCCTCTTAATAAAATAAGCCATCTCAGTCTTTAAAGTGAACGCTGGGGTAAAATAAATGTTAAATGTTTGTACTGCCTTTGGGTGAGAACTCTCATCCCTTTTCGTTGTTGGTTAGGCTTCTGTTCTCTTTGCATTCACATTGCTATATTTAGGAACAAACCAAGGTCTTTTTACAACAGTCACTCAATGCTCTCAGGGTTTTACATGGTAAAGCACAAGCCATTCCATCAGGACGTGTTATTGAACAGTGTGTGTATATATATATGTGTGTATGTGTGCCTATGTACATTTAGGAAGCTAATAGATTGAATTTAGTTAAAAGATTAGATGTAATTGTAATCAGAAGCTACTATTAACATGTAAATAGTATTGGTAACAGAAGAAATGGCAGAATTACTGCAGATTAATAACTGCTTTAAATTAGATTGTACACCCAAGGTAGGCTACTGCCCCTTTAAGAGCTAGAATTTATTCTACAGATTTATTTGATTGTGATTCCCACCAACTGTTACCGATCACACTATTCAACCCCCACAATCGAGTAATCAGTTTAACGCGTTCTTGGCCTATAGATCAAATACTACATACAAATAATCATAACTATAAAACATTTCTTCCCCCTCCACGAGGCTGCACGTCATCTTCTCTTGGTGGGTCATGGCAGGGAAAACTGTGTTGCACTAGTTTAGTGTGTGGTGTGCGGCCGTGTGGGGTTAGGGTTTCCACGCGGCCGTGTGGGGTTAGGGTTTCCACGCGGCCGTGTGGGGTTAGGGTTTCCACGCGGCCGTGTGGGGTTAGGGTTTCCACGCGGCCGTGTGGGGTTAGGGTTTCCACGCGGCCGTGTGGGGTTAGGGTTTCCACGCGGCCGTGTGGGGTTAGGGTTTCCACGCGGCCGTGTGGGGTTAGGGTTTCCACGCGGCCGTGTGGGGTTAGGGTTTCCACGCGGCCGTGTGGGGTTAGGGTTTCCACGCGGCCGTGTGGGGTTTAGGGTTTCCACGCGGCCGTGTGGGGTTAGGGTTTCCACGCGGCCGTGTGGGGTTAGGGTTTCCACGCGGCCGTGTGGGGTTAGGGTTTCCACGCGGCCGTGTGGGGTTAGGGTTTCCACGCGGCCGTGTGGGGTTAGGGTTTCCACGCGGCCGTGTGGGGTTAGGGTTTCCACGCGGCCGTGTGGGGGGGTTAGGCCGTTGGGGTCCACGCGGCCGTGTGGGGTTAGGGTTTCCACGCGGCCGTGTGGGGTTAGGGTTTCCACGCGGCCGTGTGGGGTTCCACGCGGCCGTGTGGGGTTTCCACGCGGCCGTGTGGGGTTAGGGTTTCCACGCGGCCGTGTGGGGTTAGGGTTTCCACGCGGCCGTGTGGGGTTAGGGTTTCCACGCGGCCGTGTGGGGTTAGGGTTTCCACGCGGCCGTGTGGGGTTAGGGTTTCCACGCGGCCGTGTGGGGTTAGGGTTTCCACGCGGCCGTGTGGGGTTAGGGTTTCCACGCGGCCGTGTGGGGTTAGGGTTTCTAATCAAAAACTATTTGACTCCGTTGACTCCCCTCCTGAACTGCCACCATAGCTCTACACTGCACAGCCATTGGTTAAGAAGCACACAAACTATTTTGATCAGCAAGAGAAGAGCAGACGGGCATAGGGTTGGAATATTTATTGCAGTGTGTAAAAACTGCCTTGTTTTATTTACACCATCCCAGCGTCTTAGAAATATAACTTTTATCTGCTTAGTAGCTTGTGAATCAAATGATTGAGACCACATTAAATGGCCCCTAGGCGCATTTGATATTGCCCACCCAGTGGAGAATCAGAGATGAGGGGTGACATTGCGCACGTGTGTGTGCACTTCATTTGGAAAGTATTCAGACCCCTTCCACATTTAGTTTCATTACAGCCTTATTCTAAAATTGATTTTTTTTTTAAATACAATCTCATCAATCTAGACACAATACCCCATAATGACAAAGCGAAAACAGGTTTTTAGAAATGTTGGCAAATTTATAAAACATACCTTATTCACTTACGTATTCAGACCCTTACTATGAAATTTATCTCGGGTACATTCTGTTTCCATTGATCATCCTTGAGCTGTTTCGACAACTTGATTGGAGTCCACCTGCGGGGAATTAAATTGATTGGACATGATTTGGAAAGGCACACACCTGTCTATATAAGGTTAAACCGTTGACAGTGCATGTCAAAGCAAAAACCAAGCCACAAGGTTGAAGGAATTGTCTGTTGAGCTCCGAGACAAGACTGTGTCAAGGCACAGATGTGGGGAAGGGTACCAAAAAATGACTGTCATTGTTGGGCCCCTTCGAACACAGTGGCCTCCATTTATTCTTAAATGGTGGTTCCAAAGTACTTCCAAGACTCTTCTTCTGGCCAAACTGAGCAATCGGGAGAGGGCCTTGGTCAGGGAGGTGACCAAGAACCCCATGGTCACTCTGACCGAATTCCAGAGTTCCTCTCTAAAGATGGCAGAACCTTCCATAAGGACAACTATCTCTGCAGCACTCCACCAATCATCCTTTATGGTAGTGGCCAGATGGAAGCCACTCCTCAGTAAAAGGCACATGACAACCCGCTTGGAGTTAGCCAAAAGACACCTGAAGGACTCTCAGAACATAAACATTCTCTGGTCTGATATAACCAAGATGGCATTCAGGCCAAAGAATTCAAAGCGTCACATTTGGAGGAAACCTGGCACCATCCCTACGGGGAATCATGGCGGTGGCAGAATCATGCTGGGGGGGGATGTTTTTCAGTGGCAGGGACTGGGAAACTAGTCAGGATTGAGGCAAAGCTGAATGGAGCAAAGTACAGAGACCCTTGATGACAACCTACTCAGGACCTCCGACTGGGGGCGACTGTTAACCTTCCAACAGGATAACAAGCCTTAGCACACAGCCAAGACAACACAGGCATGGCTTCTGGACAAGTCTCTGAATGTCCTTGAGTGTCCCAGCCAGAGCCCAGACTTGAACCTGATCAAACATCTCTGGAGAGACTTGAAAATGGCTATGCAGCAAAGCTCCCAATCCAACCTGACAGAGCTTGAGAGGATCTTCAGAGAAGAATGGGAGGAACTCTCCAATACAGGTGTGCCAAGCTTGTAGCATCACACCCAAGAAGACTTGAGGCTGTAATTGCTGCCGAAGGTGCTTCAACAAAGAACAGAGTAAATGGTCCGGCTACTTATGTAAATGTTTCCGTTTTTAATACAGTACATTTCTAGACCTGGTTTCTGTCATTATGTGGTATTGTGTGTAGATTGATTGATAGGGGGGGCGGGGGGGTTGAATCCATCTTAGGAGGCTAACGACATGCGGAACAAGTGCAGGTCTGAATACTTTCTAAATGCATTTTCAATTTCAGACCAGTGGATGGTTTAGTGATTTTTAAATGTAGTCCAGGGGAGGGGCATTGTAATTTGTCATTTCTGTTTTTAGAATGCTTATTAGGATTTAAACTCAGCAAAAAAAAGAAACGTCCCCTTTTCAGGACCCTGCCTTTCAAAGATAATTTGTAAAAATCCAAGTTACTTCACAGATCTTCATTGTAAAGGCTTGAAACAGTTTCCCATGCTTGTTCAATGAACCATAAACAATTAATGAACATTAAATCTAAGTTTATTTGTCACGTGCGCCAAATACAACTGGTGTAGACCCTACAGTGAAATGCTTAACATGCACCTGTGGAACGGTCGTTAAGACACGAACAGCTTACAGACTGTGGTCAATTATGTAAACTTTGGACACTGAAGAGGCCTTTCTACTGATTCTGGAAAAACACCAAAAGAAAGATGCCCAGGGTCCTTGCTCACCTGCGTTAATGTGCCGTAGGCATGCTGCAAGGAGACATGAGGACTGCAGATGTTGCAAGGGCAATACATTGCAATGTCCGTACTGTGAGACTCCTAAGACGGCACTACAGGGAGACAGGACGGACAGCTGATTGTCCTCGCAGTGGCGGACCACGTGTAACAACATCTGCACAGGATCGGTACATCCATACACCTGCTGGACAGGTACAAAATGGCAACAACTGCCCAAGTTACACCAGGAACGCACAATCCCTCCATTAGTACTGACTGTCCACAATAGGCTGGACTGAGGGCTTGTAGGCCTGTTGTAAGGCAGGTCCTCACCAGACATCACCGGCAACAACGTCGGCTATGGGCACAAACCCACCGTCGCTGGACCAGACGGGACTGGTAAAAAGTGCTCTTCACTGACGAGTTGCGGTTTTGTCTCACCAGGGGTGATGGTCGGATTCGCGTTTCTCGTTGAAGGAATGGGCGTTACACCGAGGCCTGTGCTCTGGAACGGGATCGTGTTGGTGCTGGAGGTTCCGTCGTGGTCTGGGGTGTCACCGCATCTTAACTTTGCTTGTCATTGCAGGCAATGCTGAGTTTATATAGGGACGGATGAAGATGTACACAAGGGTTACCTAAGATGTATTTTTGGCTGCCTCCAACACAGGTGGCGGAAGAGAGACGAGCCCCCTTAAGAGCCTTGGCCAATGCCTGTGGGCCCAAAGAGCGTTGGCAGCCCCAGGAGGGAGAGTCCAAGGGGACCTACCAGAAAACTGAACCAGAGGCCAGATGGGTACACCTCTTTCATTCTAATAGAGCCTGACCTGCCTTCTATTCCACTTCCTCTTCCCCCGGTTAATGCTCTTCCGTCTGTTCTGGAGTGTAATCATTAGTCCATACTGTAAAATTTGAGGTTCTATTGGACAAATTCAGGTAGGTTCCTTTCAGTTGGCTTATGTTTAAGGAGGGTTTTGCAACATAAATGGCATAATGAATAAACCCCAGCTGCGAAGGCCCACATTCAAGTGCATATACTAATGTCTCACCCCATTGCTTGCTCTCTAGTCTTTATGCATCGAGTACACTTCACATCAAATCAATTAATGAAGTCTCAGAACAGTATGTGGAGTCTCCATATTAATGCAATCTTACAATACCATATTTTGATATTTTATCCTTCTGTTTCACGCTCTGTGTTAATGTAATTGTCCTGCTGTGTATGTCTGTGCAGGCCAGGAGGCTGCCTGTGTCAACAGATGATGGCATTATCATGGGCTTCCATGAGGACGACAGCCCCTCTCATTCAGGTCACTGCAATATATTCCTCTACCAAATATAACATATAATTGTGTGTCAAGCCATGTCTGTACTAAGTTAACCCTATCTCTACTAAGGTCAGGTGGCTGTATGGAGGAAGAGGCTGTGCTGATCTACCTGCATGGCCTCCAGGGCCTCTATAGCCTGCAGGCGTTGGTGCCTGGCATGCTTCGTCATGAGACTGAGCTGGCCATGGAGACGCTTGGTCTTATCTACGACAGGAGCTACGCATGGGACATCTTCTCTGACATGATGGTGGGGGGTGTAATAGAGGTGGTTCCATTTCATGAGTAGCTTTGCGTCAGACCCAGATAGTCTTGTTAGATCCCAGAGTTAATTCCTAGGGTTTTTGGCTTCCTAGGCTTTAGCTCACACTCTTGTCACAACTTAGGAAAGTTGAACAAGATTGGGAGTAGGCTTGTATTGTTAGTCAAGAAACGCTCTACATTTGAATCAGTAAATAGGTTTCCATCTACAGTTTTTATGCTGGTAGTCATACCGTATAATAAAAAAATATATCACGTCAGCTGTGCTCCAATAGGAAGTTTTGGTACAATTTTATAAATGTGGACAGAGCATTTGTTCGTTCAACATGGTGTGATCTTTCTGTCTGTAAAATTAATTCAGCAAGCTATTGATTTTAGCAACCATAAACTTTGAGTCACGAAGGACAGAGTCTGCACATTTGCTATTTAATGCAACAGTTTTTGTGACAAAACTATCGGTAGAGTTGAAGCTGTGATGGAAATGCAAACTTTATTTTTGTCTGCAAATTTCAATTTGGTGGAAACGGCACTGGGAAGTTGTTTGAATATCCACATAAATCTTTTGCCAATGGGCTGGAAACCAAGCAAGTGGAGTTATTTTGTTGGTTTGCTGTACTTCTGTCATTGACACGAGGTCGGCCGATTTAATTAGTGCCGATTTCAAGTTTTCATAACAATCAGAAATCAGTATTTTTGGGCACCGATTTGCCTTTAAAAAAAAATGTAATACCTTTATTTAACTAGGCAAGTCAATTAAGAACACATTCTTATTTTCAATGCCGTTCTATGAACGGTGGGTTCACTGCCTCGTTCAGGGGCAGAACGACAGATTTTCACCTTGTCAGCTCGGGGGATCCAATCTTAGTTAACTAGTCCAACACAATAACGACCTGCCTCTCTCTCGTTGCACTCCACAAGGAGACTGCCTGTTACGCGAATGCAGTAAGCCAAGGTAAGTTGCTAGCTAGCATTAAACTTATCTTATAAAAAACAATCAATCATAATCACTAGTTAACAACACATGGTTGATATTACTAGATATTATCTAGCGTGTCCTGCGTTGCATATAATCTGACTGAGCATACAAGCATACAAGTATCTGACTGAGCGGTGGTAGGCAGAAGCAGGCGCGTAAACATTCATTCAAACAGCACTTGCATGCGTTTTGCCAGCAGCTTGTTGTGTGTCAAGCATTGCGCTGTTTATGACTTCAAGCCTATCAACTCCCGAGATGAGGCTGGTGTAACCGAAGTGAAATGGCTAGCTAGTTAGCGCGCGCTAATAGCGTTTCAAACATCACTCGCTCTAATAGCGTTTCAAACGTCACTCGCTCTGAGCCTGTGGTTGTTTCCCTTGCTCTGCATGGGTAACGCTGCTTCGATGGTGGCTGTTGTCGCTGTGTTGCTGGTTCGAGCCCAGGGAGGAGCGAGGAGAGGGACAGAAGTTTTACTGTTACACTGGCAATACTAAAGTGTCTATAAGAACATCCAATAGTCAAAGGTCAATGAAATACAAATGGTATTGAGGGAAATAGTCCTACAATAACTACAACCTAAAACTTCTTACCTGGGAATATTGAAGACTCATGTTAAAAGGAACCACCAGCTTTCATATGTTCTCCTGTTCTAAGCAAGGAACTGAAACGTTAGCTTTCTTACATAGCACGTATTGCACTTTTACTTCCTTCTCCAACACTTTGTTTTTGCATTATTTAAACCAAATTTAACATGTTTCATTATTTACTTGAGCCTAAATTTATTTTATTTATGTATTTTATTAAGTTAAAATAAGTGTTCATTCAGTATTGTTGTAATTGTCATTATTACAAATACATTTTTTTTATCGGCCGATTAATCGGTATCGGCTTTTTTGATCCTCCAATAATCTGTATCGACGTTGAAAAATCATAATCGTTCGACCTCTAATTGACACTGCCTCCTTTTCCAGAGAAGTCAGTTGCGGTTCACCTTCCCCAATGCAGACCTACCCAGACCTTTCACATACACCACCCGTGCCATCCTGGTCGACTGGCTCATCCAAGTCCATGTGAGTTGCCCTCGTGTCCTCTACTATTTATCTAAAAGGATTTCCTGGTTAAAATGTACTCAACTTGCTACTTCTTAAATTTAGAAAATGTGCACTTGACAACAGGTTGACCCTCTAAAGTGAAGCAGGTTTTAAGCAGATGCCCTTCAGCCTATCTAAGACTAAATGTATGTGGTAGAATTCAGGCCATTGTGTCCTCCCATCACCCCTGCCTCTTACAGGAGGTGTTCCATTTCTCAGAGGAGACCCTCTACCTGTCTGTCCACCTCCTGAACCGCTGCCTACACCAGATCAAGGTGAACACAGCCAAACTGCAGCTACTGGGAGTGGTCTGTCTCTTCCTGGCTGCCAAGAAAGAAGAGTGTCTTCTCCCTGAGGTACTCTACATCAAACCTAGGTCAGATACATATGGTGTTCTTGACCAATGTTTTCCCTCACTGAAGCCATTATGCCTAGCTTGGTGTAGCATAATCAATTAAGAGTTGGATATATGTCTGGTTCTTCCAGACTTTAAAACACTGACAGTGGGAGCTAGAGAAGGGGATTGAGCAGGGTTGTTTTTGGACCAGGGCTTTCTCTAGTGTTCTCTAAACATCTCCCTCTCTCCAGGTGTCTGAGCTGTGCTTCCTCATGGAGAATGGCTACTCCAATAGACAGCTGCTCCGTATGGAGCGCCGAGTCCTCACTGAGCTGAAGTTTGAGCTTTCCCACTGCTCTCCCCTGCACTTCCTGCTCCTCTCTGCCTCAATCGCCCACTGCAGTGCCAAGGTGGGTGAACCCTCACCACTTTAACCCTGAGCAGTTTGGCCAGATTCTAGAATGGATGCTATGTTGGCTCCTTTATTCTCTAAATGTTGGAGAGTTAACGAGACGAGTGCCTCCGACAGTTCCCTCAAATGACAGAGCAGTGAATTTAACACACGTTTTTTGTTTAGCATTCAGGATAATATGTAAACGGTACGGTGTTGTGATGTCAACAAATTGCATGTCTACCTTCACTGGACATCTTAATAGGGATATACAACTTTCAGAAATAAACCGCACAATGCAGAATGTCAATTAGCAAGTGCTATGTGGCGCCCTGGGAATGTTCAGACAGAAACCGCATTGGCCAAATGACTGCTTTAACCTAGTTGCTAGTCAAATGACTGCTTTAACCTAGTTGCTAGTCAAATGACTGCTTTAACCTAGTTGCTAGTCAAATGACTAGTTGCTAGTCAAATGACTGCTTTAACCTAGTTGCTAGTCAAATGACTGCTTTAACCTAGTTGCTAGTCAAATGACTGCTTTAACCTAGTTGCTAGTCAAATGACTGCTTTAACCTAGTTGCTAGTCAAATGACTGCTTTAACCTAGTTGCTCAAAGACTCAAATGACTGCTTTAACCTAGTTGCTAGTCAAATGACTGCTTTAACCTAGTTGCTAGTCAAATGACTGCTTTAACCTAGTTGCTAGTCAAATGACTGCTTTAACCTAGTTGCTAGTCAAATGACTGCTTTAACCTAGTTGCTAGTCAAATGACTGCTTTAACCTAGTTGCTAGTCAAATGACTGCTTTAACCTAGTTGCTAGTCAAATGACTGCTTTAACCTAGTTGCTAGTCAAATGACTGCTTTAACCTAGTTGCTAGTCAAATGACTGCTTTAACCTAGTCAAAGTTGCTAGTCAAATGACTGCTTTAACCTAGTTGCTAGTCAAATGACTGCTTTAACCTAGTTGCTAGTCAAATGACTGCTTTAACCTAGTTGCTAGTCAAATGACTGCTTTAACCTAGTTGCTAGTCAAATGACTGCTTTAACCTAGTTGCTAGTCAAATGACTGCTTTAACCTAGTTGCTAGTCAAACTGCTCACATTATCAGATCCACATGAAAATATTAGTAATCTGAGATGTGCAGCACAACCGCAATTAAGACAACCTGGAACGTCCCCCTTTCCGTGTCTCTACGTCCAGGTGGTGTGGATGGCCCGTTACCTTCTGGAGCTCTCTCTGTTGGAGGGACAGTGTGTTGTGTTCCTGGCTGCCCACCTGGCTGGTGCTGCCCTCTGTCTGTCCCGCAGGGTACTGCAGGAGCCCCCCACCCCAGAGGGAGAGACTGCCTGGTGTGTTGCCTCAAGTATCCACGTAGGCAGGTGAGAAGAGGCTCTTTTCTTGATTGCAAATATACTTGATATGATACCCAATAATTTTCACTATTAGACTTTGAAGTAGAATGTACTTCTGTTGTGTTTTGACCCACACCTTTTGTCCTGTCTGCCTCCTTCAGTGAGACGACCCTGCTGAGGATAATGCTCATCCAGGCAGGGGCTGCAGCCCGGGCCCAGAGCAAAGACACTCGCGCTACTTTCCTCAAGTACTCCACAGCAGGGACCATGCATGTCAGCAGCCACCCGTCCCTGCTGAGTGCCCCCTGTCTGTTGGGCCTGCCAACTACACACACCTGAAGCCCCACAGTAGCCTACACATGAGGTGCGCGTCACTGTTTTTCTCTGGGAATGGGCCATTTTTAGGAGGAATCAGTATCACATTTTGAGGAAGGGAGACGGACATCCTAAATGAGGACTGCTGGCCCTTAGTCAACTTTTACTTCCAGACATTTCATATTGTAAACGAGAGAGCTTGAGATGAAGGCTTGCGAGATTACATTTGACCCACCACATCAAGAAGAGGTGTGAGGGGGAGGAAGGGCACGTCAATATAATATGCAGTACCTAACTGATTTGTATGGTTAAGCAGGACTTGAGTGCCTGTTCTGGACTGGCCAGTGCCACATTTCTTTTATGCTCTTATCTTGGATCTAATTGCGAATAAAATTTAAAAAAATGTTTTGTCTTTTGATGATGTTTATCATTTTTACTGTTTCTTGAAAATGTTGGACAAAAAAGCAGGCTTCCATTGTTTAAATGTGAGATGGTTTAATGGAACTTTTTAATAATGTTAAATAAAGTTGTCTGCTAGCATTTGTTGTAAGCTACCTCTAAGTTTCTGCCTGCACTTATTTATATAGCCTGGCTACATCTGCCACCTTAGCTCAGGGCTTCTTGAAAGTTGGGACAATCCTTGTCCAGCAGATAAACTGTCTACTGTGATCTCGGAAAGTATTCAGACCTGTTTCTCCACATTTTGTTACATTACAGCATTATTCTAAACATTTATGAAAAACAATGTAATACCTCTACATATAATGACAGGAAAAACAGGCTATTAGGAAAAAATGTGCCCATTTATTATGTTTTTTTTTTTAAATCTGTTTGGGATAGGGGGCAGCATTTTCACATTTGGATGAAAAGCGTGCCCAGAGTAAACAGCCTGCTACTTAGTCCCAGTTGTGAATATATGCATATTATTAGTAGTATTGGATACAAAACACTCTGAAGTTTCTAAAACTGTTTGAATGATGTCTGAGTATAACAGAACTCATGGCAGGTGAAAACCTGAGAAATTCTACCAGGAAGTGGGAAATCAGAGCTTTGTAGTTTTTCAAAGCTTGGCCTATTGAATAGTGTCTACAGTATCTAGTGCTCGTACCTCATGAAGATGGATTACTGGGCTGAACGCGCTAACAACAAGTAGCTATTTGGACATAAATGATTAACTTTATTGAACAAATCAAACATTTATTGTGGAACTGGGATTCCTGGGAGTGCATTCTGATGAAGATCCATCAAAGGTACGTGAATATTTATGCTTTTTCTGACATGTGTTGACTCATGGTGGATATCTTTTTGGGTTGTTTTGGTCTCTGATTGCTGTACTCCAATTATTGCATAGTATGCTTTGTTCGTAAAGTTTTTATTAAAATCTGACACAGCGGTTGCATTAAGGAGAAGTCTATCTTTAATTCTGTGAATAACAATATCTTATCAATGTTATGAGTATTTCTGTAAATTGATGTGGCTCTGCAAACTCACCGAATGTTTTGGAAGCAAAACATTACAGCACGTAACGCGCCAATGTAAACAATGTTTTGATATAAATATGCACTTTATCGAACAAAGCATACATGTATTGTTTAACATGATGTCCTATGAATATCATCTGATCATCATCAAAGGTTAGTGATTCATTTGATCTATATTTCAGCTTTTTGTGACGCCTATCTTTTGGCTAAAAAAATGGCTGTGTTTTTGTGACTTGGCTCTGACCTAACATAATCATGTTGTGCTTTCGCTGTAAAGCATTTTTGAAATCGGAACAATGGGTAGATTAACAAGACTTATCTTTCATTTGGTTTATTGGACTTGTTAATGTGTGAAAGTTACACATTTCTAAAATATATTTTAGATTTTTGTGCGCTGCCTTTTCAGCGGAATGTTGAGGGGTTCCGCTAGCCATAATCCCTTAAGTATTTAGACTCTCTTATGAGACTCAAAATTGAGCTTTAGTGCATGCTCTCGCCATTGAGCATTCTTAAATGTTTCTACAACTTGATTGGAGTCCACCTGTGGTAAATTAAATTGGTTGGACATGATTTGGAAAGGCACACACCTGTCAAGTCTCTCAGTTGACTGTACATGACAGAGTAAAAACCAAGCCATGATGTGGAAGGAATCGTCTGTAGAGCTCCGAGACAAGATATGGGGATGTTTTTCAGCGGCAGGCACTGGAAGACTAGTCAGGATTGTGGTAAATATGACCTGCGCAAAGTACAGAGCGATCCTTGATGAAAACCTGCTCAGGACTTCCAACTGGGGGGACGGTTCACCTTCCAACAGGATAACGACCCTAAGCACACAGCCAACACAACACAGGAGTGGCATCGGGACAAGTCTCTGAGTGGCCCAGCCAAAGCCTGGACTTGCTGGCGGCACTCTGGATCATTGCTACTCATACAAAGCCCTGCTTTCAGCAAATCTGACCGACTCCATTTTGTTGCTCCCAGCCTATAGACAGAAACTAAAATGGGAAATACCTGTGCTCACGTCTGTTCAACGCTGGTCCGACCAATCTGATTCCATGCTTCAAGATTGCTTCGATCACATGGACTGGGATGTGTTCCGTATAGCCTCAGACGACAACATTGATGTATACGCTGATTCAAGAGTGAGTTTATAAGCAAGTGCATTGATGAATTCGTACCCACGGTGACGACTAAAACCTTCCCCAACCGGAGACCGTGGAATGATGGCCTTCAGAGGATCTGCATTCGCTGCCATGGTTTAAATCATGGCAAGGTGACCGGAAACATGGCCGAATGCAATGCAAACAGTGTAGCTATTCCCTCCAAGGCAATCAAACAAGCAAAGTGTCAGTATAGAGACAAAGTAGTCTCAATTCAACGGCACAAATACAAGACGTACAGTGGGGCAAAAGTATTTAGTCAGCCACCAATTGTGCAAGTTCTCCCACTTAAAAATATGAGGCCTGTAACATTCATCATAGGTACACTTCAACTATGACAGTCAAAATGAGGGAAAAAATCCAGAAAATCACATTGTAGGATTTTTTTAAAAATGTATTTATTTGCAAATAAAGGTGGAAAATAAGTATTTGGTCACCTACAAACAAGCAAGATTTCTGACTCACAGACCTGTAACTTCTTTGTTGAGGCTCTTCTGTCCTCCACTCGTTACCTGTATTTATGGCACCTGTTTGAACTTGTTATCAGTATAAAAGACACCTGTCCACAACCTCAAACAGTCACACTCAACTCCACTATGGCCAAGACCAAAGAGCTGTCAAAGGACACCAGAAACAAAATTGTAGACCTGCACCAGGCTGGGAAGACTGAATCTGCCATATGTAAGCAGCTTGGTTTGAAGAAATCAACTGTGGGAGCAATTATTAGGAAATGGAAGACATACAAGACCACTGATAATCTCCCTCGATCTGGGGCTCCATGCAAGATCTCACCCCATGGGGTCAAAATGATCGCAAGAACGGTGAGCAAAAATCCCAGAACCACACGGGGGGACCTAGTGAATGACCTGCAGAGAGCTGGGACCAAAGTACAAAGCCTGCCATCAGCAAGGGCATTGAAGATGAAACGTGGCTGGTTCTTTCAGCATGACAATGATCCCAAACACACCGCCCGGGCAACGAAGGAGTGGCTTCGTAAGAAGCATTTCAAGGTCCTGGAGTGGCCTAGCCAGTCTCCAGATCTCAACCCATAGAAAATCTTTGGAGGGAGTTGAAATTCCGTGTTGCCCAGCAACAGCCCCAAAACATCACTGCTCTAGTGGAGATCTGCATGGAGGAATGGGCCAAAATACCAGCAACCGTGTGTGAAAACCTTGTGAAGACTTACAGAAAATGTTTGACCTCTGTCATTGCCAACAAAGGGTATATAACAAAGTATTGAGAAACTTTTGTTATTGACCAAATACTTATTTTCCACCATAATTTGCAAATAAATTCATTAAAAAATCCTACAATGTGATTTTCTTTCTCATTTTGTCTGTCATAGTTGAAGTGTACATATGATAAATTACAGACCTCATCTTTTTATGTGGGAGAACCTGCACAATTGGTGGCTGACTAAATACATTTTTGCCCCACTATATACTGTACTCTATACCATCTACTGCATCTTGGCTAAGCCACACAGCCATCGCTCATCCATATATCTATATGTACATATCCTTATTCATTCCTTTACACTTGTGGATAAGGTAGTTGTGAAATTGTTAGATTACTTGTTAGATATTACTGCATGGTCGGAACTAGAAGCACAAGCATTTCGCTACACTCACATTAACATCTGCTAACCATGTGTATGTGACCAATAAAATTTTATTAGATTTTGACTTGAACCTGATCAAACATCTCTGGAGAGACCTGAAAATGGCTGTGCAGCAAAGCTCCCTATACAACTTGAGAGGATCTGCAGAGAAGAATGGGAGAACCTCTCCAAATACGTGTGTGCAAAGCTTGTAGCGTCATAGCCAAGACTCGAAGCTGTAATCGCTGTAATATTTATGTAAATATATTTCCATTTTTTAATTTGGTGTAACCGATGTGAAATAGCTAGCTAGTTAGCGGCTAATCGCGTTTCAATCAGTGACGTCACTCGCTCTGAGACCTTGACGTAGTTGTTCCCCTTGCTCTGCAAGGGCCGTAGCTTTTGTCGAGCGATGCTCATTGTTGATATGTGCAGAGGGTCTCTGGTTCGAGCCCAGGTAGGGGCGAGGAGATGGATGGAAGCCATGCTGTTACATTGATGCCGTTGACCCGGATCACTGGTTGCGGCGGAAAAGTTATTGAGTTCTTATTTTACCTGAAATGCACAAGTTCCTCTACTCCAACAATTAACCCACACATAAACGATTCTGTTTGCCGTTTTGTAGTCATCTCTCCTCCTCCCAGGCTTTTTCATCTTTGAACTTATATGGTGATCGGAATCTAAACTTTCATTGTATTACTACACCGACCGGCAACACAGTTCGTCTTTCAATCACCCACGTGGGTATAACCAATGAGGAGATGGCACGTGGGTACCTGCTTCTATAAACCAATGAGGAGATGGGAGAGGCAGGACTTTCAGCAAGATCTGCGTCAGAAATAGGAATGACTTCTATTTTAGCTCTTGGCAACGCAGACGCTCGTTGCTGCACGTGAGCAGTGTGGGAGCCATAATTGAATAACATGGATTTCTACATTTATTTTGTGACGCTCGCTACGTGTCCGGTCTGGTCAGCACGTAAGAATCGCTCTGGCTCTTCAAGGGACTTTATTGGCATGGAAAATATATGATAGCATTGCCAAAGCAAGTGAAGTAGATATATACAGTTGTAACGATGTGAAAATAGTTGAAGTTAAAAAGGGAAAATAAACATAAATTGGGTTGTATTTACGTTGGTGTTTGTTCTTCACTGGTTGCCCTTTTCTTGTGGTAACAGGTCACAAATCTTGCTGCTGTGATGGCACACTAGTATATTTTTCCACCTTTATTTAACCAGGTTGGCCAGTTGAGAACAAGTTCTCATTTACAACTGCGACCTGGCCAAGATAAAGCAAAGCAGTGGCGACACAGAGTTACACATGGAATAAACAAACACAGTCAATAATACAAAATAAAAATCTATATACAGTGTGTGTAAATTTAGTACGATTCGGGAGGTAAGGCAATAAATAGGCCATAGTGGTGAAATAATTACAATTTAGCAATTTAACACTGGAATGATAGATGTGCAGAAGATGAATGTGCAAGTAGAGATACTGGGGTGCAAAGGAGCAACAAACAAAAAACAGTATGGGGATGAGGTAGTTGGATGGGCTGTTTACAGATGGGCTGTGATCTGTGAGCTGCTCTGACAGCTGGTGCTTAAAGTTAGAGAGGGATATATGAGTCTCCAGCTTCAGTGATTTTTTTTTTGCAATTCGTTCCAGTCATTGGCAGCAGAGAACTGGAAGGAGAGGTGGCCAAAGGAGGATTTCAGCCAGTAGATATGGGAGTTTTTCCAAATCGGGTTTGTTTTCAAATTCTTTGTGGATCTGTGTAATCTGCGGAAATATGTGTCTCTAATATGGTCATACATTTGGCAGGAGGTTCGGAAGTGCAGCTCAGTTTCCACCGCAAACTAAGTAGTATTTATTATTCTACATTCTCCCAGATTGGGGCTCGAGGGCAGCACACAAACAATTCCTTAATATCGACGAGAACAGTTTGTCGTTCTAGCAAGGGGAGGGTCGTCACTAGTTACCACAGCCACAAAGTCCAACACGCATGTCTGCAATGTCTCCTCTTAAACTGTGATTTTAAACTTAACCATACTGCTAACCTTAAATTACGACAAAAAAAGCTATTGTTTTCATGAATTTTTACAATAGGCCTATAACCAATTTGACTTTGTGGCTGTGGCAACTAGTGGAAACCAGAGGGGAGGTCTAGGAAGCGGGGGGGTTTTTCAGGTTGGGTACCGATTTTATCAATTTTAGGACTGAGAATCGTCTCGTATGAACTAACCGTTAGGCTTCAGGCAGTCTTCACATCCCGGCAGCTAGATTATAAACTGAATGAGATAGGTGTAATAGAAACGCAGCGATAGACGCTTCGAGATGACATAAAGAAGGATCTAGAAATTAAGTGCTCTAATCAACAATAAGGTGAGACGGAGCGCTATTCTTGGGAAGTGAGCCTTCAGTGGCAAAGAGTGTAAATTATTAGGTAAACTGTTGGTGATTTTTATATATATGTACTTTGAGACAGATTTTTAAAACTATTTTATTAAAAATTCACTGACCACAGTTGCTTTATGTGGACTATTTCACTGCTGTCCATGCTCAACCGGCCCTTTATCCACTATTAAGAAGCACATAGATACAAATTTGACAAGTATTGTTTAGTAATTTTATTTCTTAGATGTATTTTTTAGGCCTAATTATTTTACTTATTTCATGCGTTTTGTATGTGGGGTTTATTAACGTGTGCTAAAGCAATGGCTCCCGAGCAGGGGTACTAGGACCCCAGGGGGTACTTGGCCTATCCACAGGGGGCCTATCCACAAAATGTACTTCGGGGGTACTAGGACTCCAGGGGGTACTTGGCCTATCCGCAAAATGTACTTCAGGGGTACTAGGACCCCAGGGGGTACTTGGCCTATCCACAGAGGGCCTATCCACAAAATGTACTTCAGGGGTACTAGGACCCCAGGGGGTACTTGGCCTATCCACAGAGGGCCTATCCACAAAATGTACTTCAGGGGTACTAGCATGAAACTGTAACAAGAGTGTAGGAGGTTGCCAATCATAGGACAGCAGAACTAAAAGGAGAGAAATAAATGTTGTGACAGGTGGAGGAGGTGACTGGTGGAAGAGGTGACTGGTGGAAGAGGTGACTGGTGGGTGGAAGAGGTGACGGATGGGTAGAGGAGGTGGAAGAGGTGACTGATGGGTAGAGGAGGTGGAAGAGGTGACTGATGGGTAGAGGAGGTGGAAGAGGTGACTGATGGGTAGAGGAGGTGACTGATGGGTAGAAGAGGTGACTGATGGGTAGAGGAGGTGGATAAGGTGACTGATGGGTGGAGGAGGTGACTGATGGGTAGAGGAGGTGGAAGAGGTGACTGATGGGTAGAGGAATGACAGGTGGAAGAGGAGGTGACAGGTGGAGGAGGAGGTTACAGGTGGTAAATGTCACAGTGAGCCAAGTCAAAACGACTGAATGATTTTAGGGATGTATTTGATGGCACCATTAGACTCATCCTCTTACAGCAAGTCAAGTCCCCTTTAAATAAGTTCCCCTTCTTTACAGTATGTGTTAGCATGAGGAGTTGCCTCTCTTTCTCTCATCTTCCCTTTGTCTTTCCTTTCGGCTTCAGTATTGACAAAGTATTGTGATTTTAGACTAAATACTGTGTAGTAGAAAAAAGTGTTTGTGTTTGCTTCTTGAGTCTCATCTAAGGGAGTGCCAATACACACATTTCTATGTGACAAAGACAAAACACGCTTCATTTTTTAATCTACTTTAATTGGTGTTTCTAGAAAAACATCCTGTTTCTGATGTCTAGTAAGGATTATAAAAATGCAAGTGAAGGTTAACGTTGAGGTAAAGCACTAATTTACAAAACAAAAATGCCATTAGTCAGAGTTGCTGTATATTAGCCAAAGGTGGTCTTTCATAATAAGAAACTGACAACCTAGATAACCTTTTATGTGACTACAACTGCTACCATGGAAACTGGATTGAGTGACTTCAGAAAGGAAAGTCATGAGCTGCCAGTAACCCATGTTGTTGGAGCCGATTTGGACATATTTGTATAAAAGACCTAATATATGGAGCTCCATGTATATTAAATATTATTGTAAATGAGGAAATATTAGGTATGTACGTTTTATGATTTATATTTACCTGATTGAGAAATATTCATTTGTTTGTGTAACTCAGTTTTTGGCCCCACCTCTTGCCTATTCATTGTATTGTGGTAAGTGTGTTAGGATAAAGGCAGGAAGTTGGGCCTTCGGGGGAGGGAGTCCTTGCTAGATGCGGGAGCGGTATAGTTTTTTGACCATACAGACATACAGACAGGTCATAATATGTATTTTCCATATCAAGTATTCTATGCTTTAAGTTGATTGAAGAATCATTTATTTGTTAGATATAAGAAGAATAAACATTTTTGTTGCACCATATCCCTGGATGTCATTGAATGTTTGGCCGTTTGGAAACCTTGAGTGTGGACTGTGTGCGTATCAAACAACCCCACTTCAGGCTTGGGCAGTGGCTATGGTAAAAACTAAAGGAAGCCACTACACATGTTAAGCCCTGAGTGGGGACAGTTGAAAGAACATTGTTTTGTACAATGACAACCTACAGTGTCTCTAGGTTGTTTGAGCTTTGTCCTTTCAAATGTAAGGTGGCAACACTTCAAATATGGAACATGATGACACTATTGAAACATGCACCATTGTTCATTATCAATGCGTTTCTCTCAACGTGTTGGTAAAGATACAAGAGTTCAGCTTGGTGTTGAAATAAACGTTCAGTATACGAAGAGCTTTGACACAGAAGCTTTTCTGGGTGTGTATCAGTTGTCTGTGCTTTCCTCTGCTGCAGTCATGAGTGTACCTCCATCTCTGCTCCAGAGGACAGCCTTTCTCTTCCGGGTCAACGGGAGGTCATTGTCTGGCCGACACAAGTGGAGGAAACGCTGGGGAGTTGAGGAGAAAGTCAGCACATCAACATGTCAACTTTAGTGGTTGTTGGTTTCTTCAATAATTTATAGTGAATTAATAATACCTACCCACTCAGTTTACAAAAATAATTTAAGATCTATATGTCCTCCAATTTGACCCTCTAACATAATTATTCTATGACCAATCCACAAAGGAAACCCGAGTTTTAACTCCAGTCATAGGGCAGTCCCACTCTCACCTCTCTAAGGCTGCCTGTCACAGGGCAGTCCTACTCTCACCTCTCTAAGGCTGCCTGTCACAGGGCAGTCCCACTCTCACCTCTCTAAGACTGCCTGTCACAGGGCAGTCCCACTCTCACCTCTCTAAGACTGCCTGTCACAGGGCAGTCCCACTCTCACCTCTCTAAGACTGCCTGTCACAGGGCAGTCCCACTCTCACCTCTCTAAGACTGCCTATCACAGGGCAGTCCCACTCTCACCTCTCTAAGGCTGCCTGTCACAGGGCAGTCCTACTCTCACCTCTCTAAGACTGCCTGTCACAGGGAAGTCCCACTCTCACCTCTCTAAGGCTGCCTGTCACAGGGCAGTCCCACTTTCACCTCTCTAAGACTGCCTGTCACAGGGCAGTCCTACTCTCACCTCTCTAAGGCTGCCTGTCACAAGGAAGTCCCACTCTCACCTTTCTAAGGCTGCCTGTCACAGGGCAGTCCCACTCTCACCTCTCTAAGGCTGCCTGTCACACGGCAGTCCCACTCTCACCTCTCTAAGGCTGCCTGTCCCGGTGCAGATCTGCAGCAGGGCCCACCCGGGGACCAGGACGATGGAGGAGAGGGCCAACAGCCAGCCCAGAACATACACCCATCCTGGGTACACATACCAGCGGTTGAAGGTCAGGGGCTGGTACTCCACCAGAGAGCAGATGAACGACACCTGGGAGAGACGAGGGAATGAGGATTTCTTCAACATTAATGCTTTTAACTTCTAGAATAACTCCAGATCAGTCCTTGTTGACGTGAGCATGTGAACATAGTTGCTTGTGTAAAGCAAGTGAACGTCCAAATGCAACAGGTACCATTTGGCAAAATATGAATTTGTAACCTATTGCATTGTGATAGTGCCATCTCCTGGTACCTTAGAGGATTGCACAATGTGAGTCTTGCTTGCCTTTACTGTCCATCAAAGCCTGAAACTCACCAGAGAAACCAGAGGGGTCAGGTAGAGCCAGCAGAGCTTGAAGACGGGGTTAGGCCTCATCCCTGTCATGTCCTCTATTACGCCATACATACGCTCTGCACCTGGTGCGCAAGATTGGGTGCATGTTATTGACATTATCCAAATGTTGACATGTTGTATTGATATCAGGTTTATCATCTCAATAAGATTGATAGTGGAATGATACTGGTTTACCATTCTATAGGATTCTATGGCACTACAGTGTTTATCTTTTATATATATTTTATAAATTATATTTTTTATTCGACAGAAATCATTGACAGAAATGTATTCCAGGTTAGTTCACATCAGCCTCACCAAATATCCATCCCATGGCCAGGGACTCGAACACAGAGAGGAAGAGCAAACAGGTTCCATTACAGGCATAGTAGTCAAACAGCTGGAACACATACATCCCACCCTGGGGACAGAAGGAGAGAGGTGTGACTAGGACAAACACTCTCTTTAAGTAGATCACAGAGATCTGGAACACATACATCCCACCCTGGGGACAGGAGGAGAGAGGTGTGACTAGGACAAACACTCTCTTTAAGTAGATCACAGAGATCTGGAACACATACATCCCACCCTGGGGACAGGAGGAGAGAGGTGTGACTAGGACAAACACTCTCTTTAAGTAGATCACAGAGATCTGGAACACAATTCCTGGCATTTCTCTCTCTCTCTACCCTCTCTTTCTCTCTGACCTCTGTGACCATGATGAGTTGGAAGAAGAAGCAGGTGAGACAGAAGAAGAGGAGGAAGAGCTCCCTGCGCCCAGTCCTCCGCAGCACCGTGGGAAACAGGTCTGATACTGACGTCATCACCACCTCCATGGCAACAAACTGGATGGGGGAGGAATGCAGAACGCCTTTAAACTTTAGAGATGAATGTGTGAACTATTGTGTGTGGACTGTGTAGATAATAGCTAACCTGTGTATCCAGACCCAGTAGAATGATCATGATGAAGAAACAAACAGCCCACATCTGAGGCAGGGGCATCATGGCTACTGCCTGGGGGTACGCTATGAACGCCAGCCCAGGACCTGAGAGAACCCAGTTTAAAATACAACGGATTTGTTTCACTTCATTTCATCCAAGTGTCCAACTGTCCTGAAAACAACAATAAAAACTCATTTGTGCAGTACCCGACTCCGCCACCTCCTCAATGGGAACGCCCTGTTCATGAGCCATGAACCCCAGGACTGAGAAAACTGCGAACCCAGCAACCACGCTGGTGCCGCTGTTCAGCAAGCACAGCCACAGGCAGTCTCTGAAACATACACAGACACAACATTTGGGGGACACACAGTGTCACCACACACAGTGTCAACACACACAGTGTCACCACACACAGTGTCAACACACACAGTCACCACACACCGTGTCAGCACACACAGAGGATAAGGACTCACTTGTAGCAGTTGTTGTTGTAGGTATTGTAGGAGCCCAGCACGTTTAAGGAGCCCACTCCCACACTGTAGGAGAAGAAGATCTGGGAGCCGGCCTCCATCCACACCTGGGGGTCAGAGAGCCTGTCTGGTTCAGGGTAGAGGTAGAACAGGACCCCCTGCAGGGCCCCTGGCAGAGTCAGGCCTCTGATCAGTAGTACCAGCAGCATCGCGTAGGGGAAGGTAGCAGTGAAATATACAACCTAGAGAGAGAGCGTGTGTATGGATGGAGACAGGGAGAGGCTGTAAAATCACAAAGAAAGAAAGCCATGAGAGAAAAAGGATAAGAGATTGTACTGTTTCAATGCTAAACTGAACATATGCTGTGTGTGTGTGCATATGTGCTGTGCATAAACACACACACACACCTTGCCTGTTGACTTGACCCCTTTCCAGATGCAGAAGTAGCAGATGACCCACATGACGATGAGACAGAGCAGCACCTCCCACCTGACACTGCCCACCTCCTCTATGCCCCCCGAGATGGCCAGCACACGACGCCTAGATGGATAGTGGGGAGAGACACAAAGGAGAGACAGAGAGAGGGGAGAAACAGAGAGAGGGGAGAGACAGAGAGAGGGGAGAGAGAGAGGGGGAGAGACAGAGAGAGGGGAGAGACAGAGAGAGGGGAGAGACAGAGATAGGAGAGAGACAGAGATAGGAGAGAGACAGAGATAGGAGAGAGAGGAGAGAGACAGAGAGAGAGGAGAGAGACAGAGAGAGGGGAGAGACACAGAGGGGAGAGATACAGGGGAGAGAGATACAGGGGAGTGACAGAGAGGGGAGAGACAGAGGGGAGAGACAGATGTGAGAGACACAGAGGTGAGTGACAGAGAGGGGAGAGACAGAGATAGGGGAGAGACAGAGATAGAAGAGAGACAGAGATAGGAGAGAGACAGAGATAGGAGAGAGACGGAGAGAGAGGAGAGAGACAGAGAGAGAGGAGAGAGACACAGAGGTGAGAGACAGAGAGGGGAGAGACAGAGAGGGAGGCAGAGGGAGAGACACAGAGGGGAGAGACAGAGGGGAGAGAGACAGAGGGGAGAGACAGATATAGGAGAGAAGCAGAGGGGGGAGAGACAGAGATAGGGGAGAGACAGACATAGGAGAGAAACAGAGAGAGGAGAAACAGAGAGAGAGGGACAGAGAGAGACAGGGAGAAACAGAGAGAGAGACAGAGAGAGGAGGGACAGGGAGAGAGACAGAGAGGGGAGAAACAGGGGAGACAGAGAGAGGAGAACACAGAGGGGGAGGGGGTGAGAAGAAACAGAGAGGGGAGAGAAGCAGAGAGGGGAGAGAAACAGAGAGGGGAGGCAGAGGGGAGAGACACAGAGGGGAGAGACAGAGGGGAGAGACACAGAGGGGAGAGACAGAGGGGAGAGGAGAGAAGCAGAGGGGGAGGGGAGAGACAGAGATAGGAGGGAGAGACAGACATAGAGAGGAGGAGAGAAACAGAGAGAGAGGAGAAACAGAGAGGGGAGAAACAGAGAGAAGAGGGACAGAGAGGGGGTAGGGACAGAGAGGGGAGAAACAGAGAGAGGAGGGACAGAGAGAGGAGGGACAGGGAGAGGAGGGACAGAGAGGGGAGAAACAGAGAGAGGAGGGACAGAGAGAGGAGAAACAGAGAGAGGAGGGACAGAGAGGGGGTGACAGAGGGGAGAAACAGAGAGAGGAGAAAAAGAGAGAGGAGGGACAGAGAGGGGGTGACAGAGAGGGGAGAAACAGAGAGAGGAGAAACAGAGAGAGGAGGGACAGAGAGGGGGTGACAGAGAGGGGAGACACAGAGAGAGGAGAAACAGAGAGAGGAGGGACAGAGAGGGGAGAGACAGAGAGAGGAGAGACAGAGAAACAGAGAGGAGAAACAAAGGGGGGAGGGAGAGGGGGAGAAACAGAGAAAGGGGAGAGACAGAGGGGGGAGAAACAGAGAGAGGAGAAACAGAGAAACAGAGGAGGGACAAAGAGGGGGGAGAGACATAGAGAAACAGGAGAAACAGAGAGAGGATGGGGGACAGAGAGAGGAGGGACAGAGAGTGGGGGGGACAGAGGGTGGGAGAAACAGAGAGAGGGAGAAACAGAGAGAGAGAGAAAGAGATGGGTGAGAAACAGAGGGGTGACAGAGAGGAGGGGAGAAACAGAGAGAGTGGAGAGGAGAAACAGAGACACAGAGAGAGGAGGGACAGAGAGACAGGGAGAGACAGAGAGAGAGAGAGGAGGGACAGAGGAGGAGAGAGGAGACAGAGGAGAGACAGAGGGGGAGAAACAGAGATGGGTGAAAAACAGAGAGAGGAGAAACAGAGAGAGAGGAGGAGACAGAGAGGGGAGAGACAGAGAGGTGGGGAGAAACAGAGAGGGAGACAGGAGAAGGGACAGAGAGAGGAGACAACAGAGAAAGGAGAGAAACAGAGAGAGGGGAGAAACAGAGAGGGACAGAGAGGGAGAAACAGAGAGGAGAGGAGAAACAGAGAGATAGGTGAGAAACAGAGAGAGGGGGAGAAACAGAGAGACAGGAGAAACAGAGAGAGGAGAAACAGAGAGTGGAGGGGAGAAACAGAGGAGGGACAGGGATGGGTGAGACAGAGAGGGGGAGAAGGGACAAAGAGAGGAGAAACAGAGAGAGGAGGGACAGAGAGGGGGGAGACAGACATAGAGAGGAGAAACAGAGTGGGGGAAGAAACAGAGAGAGGAGGAACAGAGAGATGGGTGAGAAACAGAGAGAGGAGAGAAACAGAGAGAGGAGAAACAAAGGGGGAGAGACAGAGAGGGTGGGGAGAAACAGAAGAGAGGAGAAACAGAGAGATGGGGAGAAACAGAGAGAGGAGAGACAGAGGGAGAAACAGAGAGGGGAAGAACAGAGAGGGGGAGATGGGTGAGAAACAGAGAGAGGAGAGAGAGAGAGAGAGGGACAGAGAGGGGTGTAGGAGACAGAGAGAGAGGGAGAGACAGAGAGAAACAGGGGGAGAAACAAAGAGAGGAGAAACAGAGAGGGACAGAGAGGGGGTGAGACAGAGAGAGGAGGGACAGAGAGAGAGGGGTGAGACAGAGACAGAGAGAGGGGTGAGACAGAGAGAGGAGGGACAGAGAGGGGGTGAGACAGAGAGGGGTGAGACAGAGAGATGGGTGAGAAACAGAGAGAGGAGAGACAGAGAGAGGAGGGACGGAGAGGGGGTGAGAAACAGAGAGAGGAGGGACAGATAGAGGAGTGTCACAGAGAGGGGGTGAGAAACAGAGAGAGGAGGGACAGAGAGGGGATAAGACAGAGAGTTGGGTGAGAAACAGCAGCAACTCCTACGTGACACTGCCCACCTCCCCTATACCCCCCAGATGACCAGCACACGACGCCTAGAGAAAGAGACTTGTGGAGAATATAGACAAACTGACATTGTCTTTTATGTTGTGGCCAACTGGAAGATCAAGGTATGTTGAATCCGTAAACTTACTCCCAGAATTCAGTGGCTGCAGAGGTTGAGTTCATCTGTCCAGTCCAATTGAAAGTACGGTTTTGAGAGGAGAAGTCAACACAGTCATCTAATGGGGAAGAGAGAACATAATGTCATTTTAATTTTAATTTTGTAAAAAAAAATGCATTTTCCAATTAACAACATTCAAAACAAAAGTGAAAAGATTAGACAACGATAGGACAAAGTGACAGTAACAGACGAGCGTAACAATTTGTAAAAATGTATTATTATTATATAAACAAACATAAAATAAATAAAAAAATAACAACGAAACATTGGATCACCTGCTGTAGGCTACATATTATACATTACGTGTGAAACATTATGTGAGGATTATATATAGATTCAATCAATGAGATGTGAGGGGAGATTCTCCATATAGTCAATAAAAGGTTGCCAAATTCTGTAAAATGTCTTTAACTTATTCCTCAAGCAGTAAGTGATTTTCTCCAAAGGGATACAACTATTAACTTCCGATAGCCACATTGCAACTGGCAGGGAGGAATCCAATTTCCATTTCAAGGCAATACATTTCTTGGCAATCGCTAGCAATATTTCTGTTAGCTTTATAGTATGGCTTTGCCTAAGATTGGTGTTAGTAAAGTTGCAACCCCGTGAATTGAGGATATGGTATCGCATACCCCCTGCCAGAAACCGTGTAGTTTTGAACACTGCTAAGTGGAATGGAGGAATGTTTCTTCATCTGAGCCACATCTAAAACATAGGGAGGAGATATCTGGGTTGAACTTGTGCAGTCTAGATGGGGTGATATAGAGCTGATGGAGGAAATTAAACTGGATCAGTCTGTATCTGGAGTTCAATGTGGATGTAACACCATCCCTGCATAGGTCACTCCATAGATCCTCATCAAGATCAATACCCAGATCATTCTCCCATCTAAGTCGGGGTTTATCTAGCCCAGGCAGTGTTAGACCTGACATAAGAGCATTGTAAACACGGGAAATGGTCTTGAACAGTGGTTGGTCTGCGTGGCAGAGTTGTTCAATAAGTGACATCTTAGGTAGGTTCCATTGTCCCTTGAGAGTCACCCTAATAAAGTTTCGTAGTTGTAGGTAGCTGAAGAAGTCCCTGTTAGGCATGTGGTATTTCTGTTTCAGCTGATCAAAAGACATAAGAACTCCCTCCTCGTAACAATGTTCCAGAAGTGTGATCCCCTTATCAGACCATGGTCTAAAGTTACTATTCTGGAAAAACATAGGAATCAATCTATTGTTCCATAAAGGGGTTTTAGGGGAAAGGAATCCCTCTCGTCCGAACAGCTCATGCAGTTTGCACCATGCCAGGACATAATGTATGATTAAAGGGTTGTCTGTGATGGTTTTTATAGATTTTCTGTCCCATTTGTAAAACAATTATGCCCCAGTGTCATCATTTACCTCAAGCTTTTCAATGTTCAACCATGAGGGAGAGGGACCATTGTCAAACCTCTGAGCCAGAAACCTAGACTGTGCAGCCCAGTAGTACATTTTAAAATTGGGGATGTTTAAGCCCCCTTGACTGTAATCAAGGGTCAGTTTATCCAGGCCAACCCTAGGGGTTTTGCCGTGCCAGATAAACCGTCTGGTCAGCTTGTTGAGAGAGGAAAAAAATGCTGCGGGAACAGGGATAGGGAGAGATTGAAACAGATATAGAAACCTGGGCAGGACATTCATTTTAATTACATTGATTCTACCCAGTAGAGTGAGAATTAAGTCCATCCATTTACAAAGGTCAACCTCCACCTTTTGCAACAAACTGGCCAGATTGAGTTTATAGAGGTTGTTCAGATTACCATCCACCATTATGCCCAAATATGTGAAGCCCATAGGCGACCATCTAAAAGGAAACTTGTGCTTGATGGTATGATGGTCAAAGACAGACAACGGTAAGATTTCGCTTTTATCAAAATGGACCTTATATCCAGAGAAAGAACTATAACACTGTAGTAGGATCTGCAAGTGAGGGAGTGTTCTGGGTTTGTTAGAAATAAGATACGGTCGTCCGCAAAGAGTGATAATATATGGGTATGGGGGCCCACCTCAAAGCCATGTATGTCAGGGCACGTTCTAATAGCCTCAGCCAACGGTTCGATGGCGAGGGCAAAGAGGTGGGGGCTAATTGGCCAACCTTGTCTGTTCCCCCTATAAAGAGGGAACGAGGAGGAAGTAGTCTCATTGGTAGCAATCCTAGTTTTAGGAGATTTGTAGAGTGATTTTATCACATTTACAAACACGGTACCTAAACCAAACTTTTCCAAGGCGCGAAAGAGGGATGGCCATTCAACCCTATCAAAGGCCTTTTCAGCTTCGAGGAAGACTGCGACACTAGGTCTTTTGTTTTTGTTAGCAAGGTGAATTATATCAAAGAACCTTCTGAGATTATTGGAGGACAATCTATTAATTATGAAGCCAGTCTGATCTGGGTTGACCAACAGGGGAAGACATGACTCCAGTCTCTTAGATAGCATCTTGGTGACCAGTTTACAATCTGTGTTAAGGAGAGAGATTGGTCTGTAGGAGGTGCACTTTAGCGGGTTTTTCCCTTTCTTGTGGATTACAGTAATCACTGCTTGAGAGAGGACTCTGGAAAGCAGTTGTCTTCTCTGGCTTTTTTAAGTACCTCCATAAGGTAGAGAACCAACAGCTCCCTAAATTCTTTATAGAACTCTGGAGGGAAGCCATCCTCCCCAGGAGATTTATTAGAAGGTAAGGATTTAATGGCCTCCAACAATTCAGGAACTGAGAAGTGTTCACTCAGGCGCTCGCTGTCTTCCCCTGACAGGCATGGGAGGTTGAGAGAGGAGAGAAAGGAGTCGATCTCTGATAGATCATCGCTTGATTGGGAAGTGTAAAGGTCTTCATAGTATTTCTTAAAAGTATTATTAATTTCAGTAGGGTCGAAAGATATCTCATCAGTAAGAGTTTCTATGGCATTAATTGTCCTCTTACTTTCCTCTGCTTTCAGTTGCCATGCCAATACTTTGTGAGCTTTCCCTCCAAGCTCGTAATAACACTGTTTTGATTGAGTGAGGGTCATCTCAGCTTGATATGTGTTCAGAATATTATATTTAAGTTTTTTATTTACCAAAAGCCTGTATAGATCTTTAGTCGAACCTCTTTGGTAGGTTTTCTCTAGCTCTGAGATTTCAGATTCAAGAGCACTCAGTTCCGCACCATGTTTTTCTTCAGCCCTTTAGTATAGGAAATAATCTGTCCCCTCATATAGGCCTTCAATGTGTCCCAAAGAATGAAGCTGTCAGGAGCAGAGGGTTTGTTTGTCAAAGTAAAAATATTGATCTGCTCTTTGATGAATGCACAAAATTCAGGTTGCTTTAGGAGTGTAGAATTTAGTCTCCATCTATATGCTCCATTTACCTTGGTAGAAATGGAGATTGATAATACCAGAGGAGAATGGTCACTAAGCAATCTGGGGAGATACTCGACATCTAACACTCTATGAAACAGTTGGGTCAAAAGTAAAAAGTTATCTATGTGTGTGTGTGTCTTGTGTGGGTGTGAATAAAAAGTGACCTGTGTGTTTCTTTAGGAAGGAAACAATAAATATAGAAAAAAGGAAGAAAAAAATAATAAAAATCCCACCCACCCCGATTGTCAGACGAAAACAACAATCCCAACAATCAAACATGAACACACTTGTAGAGATACGTTGCTGCTCCCTTTCCATCTTGCTCTTACTAGCTAAACCTTGGCGTAAACTAAAACCTGTGAGCTCTCTAAATTGAAAACAAACGTTGTGAATAGATATACGGTTAGTTGAAAATGTACAAATCAATTATAGTGACCGGGAGATACCAGCAGTTCAATCCGGATAAGAGAAAACAAACAAACTGCATTTTATCCCCCAGAGAGACCGTCCTGGCTCAGACGTTGCATCTTATCCCCCAGAGAGACCGTCCTGGCTCAGATGTTGCATCTTATCCCCTAGGGAGACCGTCCTGGCTCAGACGTTGCATCTTATCCCCCAGAGAGACCGTCCTGGCTCAGACGTTGCATCTTATCCCCCAGAGAGACCGTCCTGGCTCAGACGTTGCATCTTATCCCCCAGAGAAACCGTCCTGGCTCAGACGTTGCATCTTATCCCCCAGAGAGACCGTCCTGGCTCAGACGTTGCATCTTATCCCCCAGAGAAACCGTCCTGGCTCAGACGTTGCATCTTATCCCCCAGAGAGACTGTCCTGGCTCAGACGTTGCATCTTATCCCCCAGAGAGACCGTCCTGGCTCAGACGTTGCATCTTATCCCCCAGAGAAACCGTCCTGGCTCAGACGTTGCATCTTATCCCCCAGAGAGACTGTCCTGGCTCAGACGTTGCATCTTATCCCCCAGAGAGACTGTCCTGGCTCAGACGTTGCATCTTATCCCCCAGAGAGACCGTCCTGGCTCAGACGTTGCATCTTATCCCCCAGAGAGACTGTCCTGGCTCAGACGTTGCATCTTATCCCCCAGAGAGACTGTCCTGGCTCAGACGTTGCATCTTATCCCCCAGAGAGACCGTCCTGGCTCAGACGTTGCATCTTATCCCCCAGAGAGACCGTCCTGGCTCAGACGTTGCATCTTATCCCCCAGAGAGACCGTCCTGGCTCAGACGTTGCATCTTATCCCCCAGAGAGACTGTCCTGGCTCAGACCGTCCTGCATCTTATCCCCCAGAGAGACCGTCCTGGCTCAGACGTTGCATCTTATCCCCCAGAGAGACCGTCCTGGCTCAGACGTTGCATCTTATCCCCCAGAGAGACCGTCCTGGCTCAGACGTTGCATCTTATCCCCCAGAGAGACCGTCCTGGCTCAGACGTTGCATCTTATCCCCCAGAGAGACCGTCCTGGCTCAGACGTTGCATCTTATCCCCCAGAGAGACCGTCCTGGCTCAGACGTTGCATCTTATCCCCCAGAGAGACCGTCCTGGCTCAGACGTTGCATCTTATCCCCCAGAGAGACCGTCCTGGCTCAGACGTTGCATCTTATCCCCCAGAGAGACCGTCCTGGCTCAGACGTTGCATCTTATCCCCCAGAGAGACCGTCTGGCTCAGACGTTGCATCTTATATCCCCCAGAGCATCTTATCCCCCAGAGAGACCGTCCTGGCTCAGACGTTGCGTCTTATCCCCCAGAGAGACCGTCCTGGCTCAGACGTTGCTCAGTTCTTTGAGAAAAGTGTGCACTTCTCCCGGTGTGTTGAAGAGATGGCTTCGGCCTTTGTACTGAACTTTCATCCGCGCAGGGTGGATGAGGTAGCCCGTGATGTTCTTCTCCTTCAGTGCTTCGGCGGCAGGTCTGAACTGCTTGCGACGTCTGGCGAGATCCGCGCTCATATCTGGGAAAAGGCTGACCCTCTTTCCATCGATGGTGATGTCCCCTTTGGCTCTTGCGAGTTGCAGTATCTTCTCTCTGTCTTGGAAACAGAAGAACCTGATCAGGACGGCTCGTGGGGGCTCATCTGGCCTGGGTTTTCGGCGCTGATGTTCTGTGGGCGCGTTCGATTTCCAGCGGCTTGGTGAAGTTGATTATGCCTAGGACCTCCGGGATCCATTGAGTGAAGAAACGGACCGGGTCACGGCCCTCGCTGTCCTCTTTCAATCCCACCACACAGATATTACTACGTCTACTCTGGTTCTCCATCTGATCTACCTTGTTTTTGAGGTAGGCATTGTCCTGTTGCAGTTGTATCAAGACCTGGTCATGTCTAGATGGTATCTTCAACTGTGCTAATGCGCAACTCTGCCTCAGTCGTTCTCAAAAGGAGCTCATTAATGGAGGATTTCAGGTTGTCAATGGAAGAATGGAGTTCAGCCGATTTCTTATCAATTTTCAGAGAAAGACCTCTGTTACCATCCTGAATTTCCCGGAGGAAAGTAGCCAGCATGTCGGCAGGCTCGCAAGAGGCTGCTGAGAGCAACAGTCTGGAACTGTCATCTGAGGGCTAATGTTAATCTTGCTAGCTGTAGCGTTATCGTTATCTTGGGAATCAACAACGTTTTGGTCGTCCTTCTTGCCTCTCGGTCGGAGGTCCATGGCTCTTTGGGAAGGTAAGTACTTGACAATTTATCAGCCGATGTTAGAATATTGTTATTTAGGTAAAAATAGAATAACTTTGAAGATCTCGGTTTGTCAACGTCTATTCAGCTCTGCGGCATCACGTGCTCCCGAGAACATAATGTTTACAACTAAAACTTGCTCTAACAATTCTTATGGTAAAGAACACCCTTTATGTTATATTTCTTTTACTATTTTACCAGGTGAGTTGACTGAGAATACATTCTCATTTACAGCAATGACCTGGGGAAAGTTAGTTAAAATACATACGAAAAACGTGAGTGAAATCACCTGGAGGAGAGTTGGAGTACTACGTACCAATGGTCCAGCCGGCCCAGGGTACCTATCAGTGTTCCAGGGGCTGGTGCAGCTTGCCCAGGGTACATACCAGCGTTCCAGGGGTTGGTGCAGCCGGCCCAGGGTACCTACCAGTGTTCCAGGGATTGGTGTAGCCGGCCCAGGGTACCTACCAGTGTTCCAGGGATTGGTGTAGCCGGCCCAGGGTACCTACCAGTGTTCCAGGGGTTGGTGCAGCTTGCCCAGGGTACCTACCAGTGTTCCAGTGGTTGGTGCAGCTTGCCCAAGGTACCTACCTACCAGTGTTCCAGGGGTTGGTGTAGCCGGCCCAGGGTACCTACCAGTGTTCCAGGGATTGGTGTAGCCGACCCAGGGTACCTACCAGTGTTCCAGGGGTTGGTGCAGCTTGCCCAGGGTACCTACCAGTGTTCCAGGGATTGGTGTAGCCGGCCCAGGGTACCTACCAGTGTTCCAGGGGTTGGTGCAGCTTGCCCAGGGTACCTACCAGTGTTCCAGGGATTGGTGTAGCCAGCCCAGGGTACCTACCAGTGTTCCAGGGGTTGGTGCAGCCGGCCCAGGGTACCTACCAGTGTTCCAGGGATTGGTGCAGCCGGCCCAGGGTACCTACCAGTGTTCCAGGGGTTGGTGCAGCTTGCCCCGGTTACCTACCAGTGTTCCAGGGGTTGGTGCAGCTTGCCCAGGGGAGCTGAGCGCTGAAGGAGAAGACCAGGTAGAACAGAGCCCAGGCCAAAATGATGATGTAACACATACAGCTGTAGAGGAGGATCAACTGCCCTGCATAGCCGATACCTGAGAGGGAGACACATAACCAGATGATTTTCACATGGTCCTGAATGGACAGGTGTTACACTAACCCTAACTTTATCAAGAGTGAATTACCACACGTTCTTTCTGCCAAAGGTTGGGGAACAAGGCTCAGACAAACAGTTCCCACTCATCTTCCATCTCTTCAAAAAGAAACTTGATTACTTGATTACAAAAAGGAACTATTACTCCCCTCTCCCTCTAACAAAATGTAATAAAACCTTTCCTGCTCTAACACTTTTCCTTCTAGCACTGACTTTGCTGATAGCTGCTCTACTGAATGAAAACATGTACTTACTATTACTGTGATATGTGTTTGTCTCACCTAGCCACCTTAATTAAGCTGATTGAACTAATTATACGTTGCTCTAGATTAGAGCATCTGACTCAAATGAAAAATGTATATGTAAATGACAGAAGCATTTACCTTTGATCTGTGAGAAAGTGTCCCCAGGCTTGGCACTTGTTGTGCCTCCAGCCTGCTTACATATTAACCCCTCTGTATTCACAAATGAAACTCTTCATGTTATTCTTATCCAGTGGCACCGAGGTGGTGTCAGTGTTTTCGGCCTCCTAGAACGGCGATGGATTCCTTTCATTTGTCGTCAGGAGTTTGTGTCAACTTATTTAGGATTAATTCATTAATTACACAGTCCAATTCAGATGAATTGAAAAGGTTTGAGCATCATCTATTCCTATGTTCTTCTGCCTGTCCTGTCTACAGCCCTGTTTCTGTGACTCCTCAGTGGGTGGGGGTGTCATCGTGTTGCCATGGTGCTCACCCTCGGCCAATGGGCACAGCCTCTTCCAGCAGGTGATGCCTCCCTCCTGAGTGTACTGTCCCATGGCCGTCTCCAGCAGGAACAAGGGCACCCCGCAGGTCATCACAAACACCAGGTACGGCACCAGGAACGCCCCTGACAAATACACACCACCAGATCACTACATGAGAACAAAATGATAGCTACTATATAGCTACTATAAAGTACCTTATAGAAACAAGAAGAGAAATGCCATGCTTCCATACCTTGGCTTTGTGATCTCTATACCTGGTCTGTACGAACGGTACTGTATCAAACATACCGTATGATACATGGGTTTAAGTGATCTAAGTTGCCTAATTTGATCAGCTGATCATCATTTGAATAACAATGGCACCCTCTCCTTCATGGACTCACCTCCACCATTTTTGTAGCAGAGGTAGGGGAACCTCCACACGTTACCTAGTCCCACCACATTGCCTGCTACGGCCAGAAGAAATTCCGTCTTGCTGCCCCAGTGACCTCTCTCCTCCATCTTCACCTTCGCTGATCCCTCCTTCACTGCACATCCTTCCTTCACCAACATTTCCTTCTGACCCAGGTCGTCATCCTTTCTTTTTTCACCCTCTATCCATGCTTTTCCATTTGTTCCATCTCTCCCATATGCCTGTCCGTCCATTGTGTTCTGAAGGCTGGTATCTATCCCAAGTTCAGCCAGCGTGACTGAAGCAGCAGGAGTCTGAAATGTACTCATTGACTCAGACAGACACATTCCAACTTTACCGTTGCGTTTGGACGACTACAATCCTTCAATAAGTTACTGAGGCCTGAAAGAACCCTACTCAAAGACATGGGCTCTAGAGTGCATCAATCAGAGTCCTCAAAGACATCAATAAGTTACAGACCCTACTCAAAGACATGCATCAATCAGTTACTGAGGCCTGAAACCCAAAACCCTACGAAAAATCAAAGACATGGGGACATCCTGAGGCCTACTCAAAGACATGGGCTCTAGAGTACATCAATAAGTTACTGAGGCCTGAAAGGACCCTAGACTCAAAGACATGGGCTCCAAAGAGTGCATCAATAAGTTACTGAGGCCTGAAAGGACCCTACTCAAAGACATGGGCTCTAGAGTGCATCAATCAGTTACTGAGGCCTGAAAGGACCCTACTCAAAGACATGGGCTCTAGAGTTAGAGTATGTGTTGGGTTGAGAGAGAACATCAATAAGTTACTGAGGCCTGAAAGGACCCTACTCAAAGACATGGGCTGGCTCCCTAGAGTGCATCAATCAGTTAGAGTGAAAGGTCACAAAGACATGGGCTCACATCAGTTACTGAGGCCTGAAAGGACCCTACTCAAAGACATGGGCTCTAGAGTGAACATCAATCAGTTACTGAGGCCTGAAAGGACTAGAGTACATCAATAAGTTACTGAGGCCTGAAAGGACCCTACATTCTCAAAGACATGGGCTCTAGAGTGCATCAATGTCTTTCAATTCCCAGAGTTACTGAGGCCTGAAAGGACCAGTCTACTCAAAGACATGGGTTCTAGAGTGCATCAATCAGTTACTGAGGCCTGAAATGACCCTACTCAAAGACATGGGCTCTAGAGTGCATCAATCAGTTACTGAGGCCTGAAAGGACCCTACTCAAAGACATGGGCTCTAGAGTGCATCAATCAGTTACTGAGGCCTGAAAGGACCCTACTCAAAGACATGGGCTCTAGAGTACATCAATAAGTTACTGAGGCCTGAAAGGACCCTACTCAAAGACATGGGCTCTAGAGTGCATCAATCAGTTACTGAGGCCTGAAAGGACCCTACTCAAAGACATGGGCTCTAGAGTACATCAATAAGTTACTGAGGCCTGAAAGGACCCTACTCAAAGACATGGGCTCTAGAGTACATCAATCAGTTACTGAGGCCTGAAAGGACCCTACTCAAAGACATGGGCTCTAGAGTACATCAATAAGTTACTGAGGCCTGAAAGGACCCTACTCAAAGACATGGGCTCTAGAGTGCATCAATAAATTAGCATGATGAGTTATGATTAACCTACATAATCTACTTCGGGTTCAAAACAATACGATGTTCAAAGAAAGGGGAGGAATGGCATTCCATCTCCTTGCATTCATAAAGTTTTTAATTTAATTTAAATCTAAATGTCTTTTGTCTCAACCATTAACACTGTGCCATTTGTTATGTTCAACAGTGTGATCATGATTCCTGACAGAAATGAAGGGGAAATTCCTAACTAGTCAAACCTGTCTGCTGTACGTGTATGAGGAAAACTGACGTGCTACTCGGAGTCTGTGATGCAATCTTTGCAAGGGACCAATCAGTGTGTTGTACAACAAGGTAATGAGGCTTAGTCAACAAACCCACAGTAACAAAAGTGTGAATGGAAACTCGTCTCTTCACACTCAAGGTGCACACATCCATCTTCACATGAAGCTTATCTTGATTTGGGCTCTGCTTTGCAGCCATATCATACCATATCATACCATACCATATCACATCTTACCATGGGAGCAGAACTGAACGATAGAGAGAAGAGAACGGGAGAGTGAGAGAGGGAGGGGGGAGAGAGAGGGATAGAAAGAGGGAAAGAACCTAATAAGACCAGCAGAGGGAAAATAGAAGGAGAAGTCAGGGACAAGGAGAAGACAAAAAATGACACTGGGACTCAAAGACACATGGGCTCTAGAGTACATCAATAAATGACAAACATGACATGCATCAATCAGTTACTGAGGCCTGAAAGGACCCTACTCAAAGACAAAGTGCATCAATCAGTTACTGAGGCCTGAAATGCTACTCAAAGAGAGTTACTGAGGCCTTAAGGCCTAGAGTGAAAGGAGGCCTGAAAGGACCCTCAAAGACATGGGCTCTAGAAACCATCAAAGACATGGCCTAGAGAGACCCTACTAAAGACACATGATGAGTTATGCACTGGTTCAAACAATCAAAGAAAGGGGAGAATGGTACCATATCATACCCATACCATACCATATCATACCATACCATATCATATCATATCATATCATACCATACCATATCATACCATATCATACCATATCATACCATATCATATCATACCATACCATATCATATCATATCATACCATACCATATCATACCATATCATACCATACCATCATACCATATCATATCATATCATACCATACCATATCATACCATATCATACCATACCATACATACCATATCATACATATCATACCATACCATATCATACCATATCATACCATACCATATCATACCATATCATACCATACCATATCATACCATACCATACCATATCATACCATATCATACCATACCATACCATATCACACCATACCATATCTTACCATACCATATCATACCCCACCATACCATATCATATCATATCATATCATACCCCACCATACCATATCATACCATATCATACCATATCATATTATACCATATCATACCATATCATATTATACCATATCATATCATGCCATATCATACCATACCATACCATACCATACCATATCATACCATACCATACCATATCATACCATATCATACCATATCATACCATGCCATACCATATCATACCCCACCATACCATACCATACCATATCACACCATACCATATCATACCATATCATATATCATATTATACCATATCATATCATGCCATATCATATAATACCATACATATCATATATCATACCATACCATATCATACCATATCATATCATATTATACCATATCATATCATACCATATGCAGGTTGGTGTATTTAAGGACATTTACATGGCACATGTATTATTTATATTAATCACATTAACCATCTTTGCTTAACATATTTACAATTACATTTTCTCTCTGAATGTTCTGTTGTTATGCAGATGCCCAGGTCCTCCACCTACATCACATAGGGTCATAGGGTGTGGCAGGTCTGCCAGAGTTCATGGGGTCGTGGAGTTTAGATGACAGAACCATCCTCCAGTATGACAGTAGCATCATGCACATGGACGCTGACGCCCCAATGCCTGATTGGCTCAGCAGCAACGAGCAACGTGTTTCTCATTGGAGGGGAATGAACTTCGTCTCCAGAATCATTCACAGGTTTTTGGGATTCACCTGGACTACAATTGGGCAGCATGATAACCTTACAGGTGAGTGTTGTCGACTCTGTCTTTGTATAGCCATTAGATTATAATCTTGATAATTTATTTACAAAATAACAAGTTAAACAGGATGTCGTTTTTTTCTATTTAATTTTCATTGAAGAATAATGAACTGTATGTATTTACACCTCCATATACACCCCTGACAATTCTGGGCAGACCTGGGTGGCTGCAGTCCTTCAAGCTGTCCATGTCATGAAGTGCAGAGCCAACGGGGCATTTGACCTGGAGAGCCTTTACTACTACGAGAAAGGCTAAAGGCTAAAGGCATCGAAAGGCTAAAGACCATTTAAATACGCACCTTGGATCCACGACAAAAAAAAAGGTAGACAAAGTTTAGTCTTGAAATGAAA
Organism: Oncorhynchus gorbuscha; assembly: GCF_021184085.1. Taxonomy (NCBI): domain Eukaryota; kingdom Metazoa; phylum Chordata; class Actinopteri; order Salmoniformes; family Salmonidae; genus Oncorhynchus; species Oncorhynchus gorbuscha. The sequence continues at coordinate 20,729,411 of NC_060185.1, forward strand.
AGGATGTCAGTGGTAGAGACAATGTTGACAACACTATGAACGTTGAGGTGGCTTGATTACGCCTGGCGTTCTCGCAGTCCCTCAAGTGTGTGTTATTGATTGAAGAGGCCTACAGATGACCTCCACCTTGGAGGGTATGTGACAGGGTTCTACCCGCAGACAGTGCAGGTGGAGTGGCTGGGCGCACAGGGGCTTCCCCTGGTGGACAGGGTGAGCATTGGAGAGGTGCTGCCCAACGGAGATGGTCCGTACCAGCTGAGGAAGAGCCCGAGTGTCCCACAGGGATCCCAGGACACCCAGAGGTACAGCTGCTCCACAGCGGTGTAGCCAGGAACATCACAGTAACCCGGGATAAGGGAACATGAATTTGTGTCATCTTTCCATTTGTTAAGGAATCAAATAAAAAATCAAATCAAATTTATTTATATAGCCATTCGCACATCAGCTGATATCTCAAAGTGCTGTACAGAAACCCAGCCTAAAACCCCAAACAGCAAGCAATGCAGGTGTAGAAGCACGGTGGCTTGGAACAACTCCCTAGAAAGGCCAAAAACTAGGAAGAAACCTAGAGAGGAACCAGGCTATGTGGGGTGGCCAATCCTCTTCTGGCTGTGCCGGGTGGAGATTATAAGAGAACATGGCCAAGATGTTCAAATGTTCATAAATGACCAGCATGGTCGAATAATAATAAGGCAGAACACTTGAAACTGGAGCAGCAGCACGGCCAGGTGGACTGGGGACAGCAAGGAGTCATCATGTCAGGTAGTCCTGGGGCATGGTCCTAGGACTCAGGTCCTCCAAGAGAGAGAAAGAAAGAGAGAAAGAGAGAATTAGAGAAAGCACACATAAATTCACACAGGACACCGAATAGGACAGGAGAAGTACTCCAGATATAACAAACTGACCCTAGCCCCCCGACACATAAACTACTGCAGCATAAATACTGGAGGCTGAGACAGGAGGGGTCAGGAGACACTGTGGCCCCATCAGAGGACACCCCCGGACAGGGCCAAACCGCAAGGAATGAACTGTTACCTACAGTATGAGGAAAATGTAACCTGGTCATTTGGAACGTCATTTTTAAATGACTGACACTTTGAACTGTCTTCATGTATGTCCACAGTTCAAGACCCGATCCAGCTTCTGGAGGAACAGTATCTTAACAGTGATTGGCTCTCTCTTTCAGTCTGTGTTGGTCTGTTGTGGAAGAGAGGAGCAGTCAGAGAGACCTCCACTGTGACTCCCAAGTCTGACCACGGTATGACCCAGTCCGGGTACTGCAGGCCACAAGTCACTGTTTTGCGTCAACCGAGAGGAAGGAGCTCATTTGCTATAACCAGTGGCTTGGTTTATGTGCTTTTATCCTCAGCCTATGACAAGACAGAGGCTTAAACCAGACTTGTAAAAACATGTCATACTGTAATGAACACAATAGGAGACAGAGCTGAAGGTGTTTAATGGAAGGGACCAGGAGGCAGGCAGGTCATACACAGTAGGTCCAAAGTGGCAACAGTACAGTGAGGGAATAGACAGAAAGGATTTTGATTGAGGCAGAAAGCATTGGCGGCAGGGTAGCCTTGTGGTTAGAGCATTGGACTAGTAACCGAAAGGTTGCAAATTCGAATCCCTGAGCTGACAAGGTACAAATCTGTCATTCTGCCCCTGAACAGGAAGTTAACCCACTGTTCCTAGACCATCATTGAAAATAAGAATTTGTTCTTAACTGACTTGCCTAGTAAAATAAAGGTAAAATAAAAAATATTAAAAATAAATGAAATAAAAATTGTGAGTGAGGCAGAAAGCATTGTGAGTGAGGCAGAAAGCATTGTGAGTGAGGCAGAAAGCATTGTGAGTGAGGCAGAAAACATTGTGAGTGAGGCAGAAAGCATTGTGAGTGAGGCAGAAAGCATTGTGAGTGAGGCAGAAAGCATTGTGAGTGAGGCAGAAAGCATTGTGAGGCAGAAAGCATTGTGAGGCAGAAAGCATTGAGTGAGGCAGAAAGCATTGTGAGGCAGAAAGCATTGTGAGTGAGGCAGAAAGCATTGTGAGGCAGAAAGCATTGTGAGTGAGGCAGAAAGCATTGTGAGGCAGAAAGCATTGTGAGTGAGGCAGAAACCAACATAGGACTGAAGGATGGGAAAAAGAGCTGCGAGAGAAAGTGTCACAAAACAAACAAACCTCTGTTAGGTTCTAATTTCTCAGAGTAAATAACTCACGGACACTAGAGAAGCTTAACCAAGCTTAATTATTCCCAAAAGGTCGTTACAGCTGTAATTCAGACAGAAAGATTCATAGATTTTTAACCCTCTCCTAGGCGGAGTCAGTGGTTTTCCTATGAGAAATTTAACAAAAATGTACTTTGTGGCCCATGATGAACACAAAGGTATTTTGGTAAGTTAATCCACAGTGAAATGTTTATGTTTGTGCACGAGATGTGTTTAAACTGCACTGGTCCCCAATCGTGTGTGTCTTGTCAAAGGGATTTCCAGTGCTAGGTTGAGTGGTTTCCAGTGCTAGGTTGAGTGGTTTCCAGTGCTAGGTTGAGTGGTTTCCAGTGGTTGCTTGAGTTCGATGTCTTTTACTGGTCTCACAGCAGAGCTTGAGTTATGTATATATGCCACACATGCTGACCTACAGTAGAACAGTCCAAATTAAACTCAAAACCAGATATAGCTTGGCAGCCAAGTTTCTTATTTTCAATGACATTTTAGTCATTTAGTGCCTTGCTCAAGGGCTCATTGACAGATTTGTGTCGCTTTGTCGGCTCAGGGATTCAAACCAGCAACTTTTCAGTTACTGGCCTAATGTTCTTAACCCCAAGGCTACCTGCCACCCATCCCATAGAGTTAGTTAGAGGATTTATCATGGATATAATCTTTTTTGCATGGACATTGTCATTAAGTGCTTACACCAGCTTGATTTTGACTTCTGACATTTCGCTTGCATAGTAAACAGCACAGTAAGTAAGCATTTCACTGTAAGTCTACACCTGTTGTTTACAACTCTTCTTCCGTGGCCTCCAACTGCTCTTAAAAGCAAGTAAAACTAAATGCATGCTTTTCAATCGATCGCTGCCCGCACCTGCTCGCCCATCCAGCATCACTACTCTGGATGGCTCTGACTTAGAATACGTGGACAACTACAAATACCTGGGTGTCTGGTTAGACTGTAAACTCTCCTTCCAGACTCACATTAAGCATCTCCAATCCAAAATTAAATCTAGAATCGGCTTCCTATATCACAACAAAGCATCCTTCACTCATGCTGCCAAACATACCCTCGTAAAACTGACCATCCTACCGATCCTCGACTTCGGTGATGTCATCTATAAAATAGCCTTCAACACTCTACTCAACAAACTGGATGCAGTCTATCACAGTGCCATTTGTTTTGTCACCAAAGCCCCATAAACTACCCACCATTGCGACCTGTACGCTCTCGTTGGTTGGCCCTCGCTTCATACTCGTGGCCAAATCCACTGGCTACAGGTTATCTACAAGTCTCTGCTAGGTAAAGCCTCGCCTTATCTCAGCTCACTGGTCACCATAGCAGCACCCACTCGTAGCACACGCTCCAGCAGATATATCTCACTGGTCACCCCCAAAGCCAATTCCTCCTTTGGTTGTCTTTCCTTCCAGTTCTCTGCTGCCCATGACTGGAACAAATTGCAAAGATCTCTGAAGCTTGAGACTCACATCTCCCTCACTAGCTTTACACCACTCCAGAATCGAACCGCTGCACCACTCCAGATTCGAACCGCTGCACCACTCCAGAATCGAACCGCTGCACCACTCCAGAATCGAACCGCTGCACCACTCCAGAATCGAACCGCTGCACCACTCCAGAATCGAACCGCTGCACCACTCCAGAATCGAACCGCTGCACCACTCCAGAATCGAACCGCTGCACCACTCCAGAATCGAACCGCTGCACCACTCCAGAATCGAACCGCTGCACCACTCCAGAATCGAACCGCTGCACCACTCCAGAATCGAACCGCTGCACCACTCCAGAATCGAACCGCTGCACCACTCCAGAGCCCTAAAAAAACATCAGAAGTGGGATATTCTGTCATTTGACTCAAGCCAACTTCCTGTTACACTTCAGCTCATAAGCTGTGTTCATGAATACACCAACAAGAATATATTAGTTTATTCATTATTTGAGTTATGCTTTTGGAATTCTTGTCTCACCAAGTTGTATCATAGTACAACAAACCAAATGCAGTTTTACTTGGTATACTTTTGTTTAAAGGCTAAACCCAGCAAACACAACGACTACACCATGTTGTCTTAATGTTTTCTATTGAAACAGGCTACAGAAACGATAACTTCAAATGTTGTCTTCCAGCCCCTCCTCTTCATTGCATCGCAACCCAATGGATCTTGAATCCAAAACTCGTCCATTCAGTAATGATAGATGATGTCATTGTCTATTCGTACAACAGCAGTGGTAAACAAGTGGCTGTGATGCCAGAATGGTTGAACCACCCCGAGGGAATTGAATTCTGGCGGGACGTCAATCGAAATCTGAATTGTAATCGATATGTAATGGATACGGTTGTGAGAGTAACAAGTGAATATTACAATCATTAACATGGTAAGACGAAATATGTGTGCCAAGACGGTGCAACAGAGAGCTAAAGGCATGGCTATACAAGCCGTCAGATTTGAAACGTCTAGCACTGAGATGCAGTTCCTTAGACCGCTGCATCACTCAGGAGCCCAAGTGACTAAGTTGCATTTGTTGAGTAAGGAATGGGATGGTAAGGCACAGGTACATTTCCCAATATCATTTACAATTGAATTGGCTGGAGATATACTACAGCATGCAGTGGAAGCCACTGAAGGGAGAACGATTCATAATAATGGCTGGAATGGAGTATAATGGAGTGAATGGAATGGTATCAAACACAAGAAACACCGTTCTGACCATTATTATGAGCCGACATTCCCTCAGTCTCCACTGACAGCATGTAGTTTGTTCACACGTGTGAACTTTCTATCCAGTTCCAAAGAAGAACCTGGCCAACATGTACATAGTGAAAGGCATCATTTGGGCGGCAGGTAGCCTAGTGTTTAGAGCGTTGGACTAGTAACCGAAAAAAGGTCAAATAAAAAATGGTATCTGTTAAATTCATCTTAATACTCGCTGTCCTGTTCATGAGGGGTGTGATTGGGCCTTTCATTGCCATTGTGGATCATTTCAACTTAGTATGGAGGAGAGTAGTAGGTAAGAGTCCATCTTATAACCTCTTGCTACACTAGGTGTTATGTTTGGTCAGAGTAAAGTAAACAAGCCACATGTTATTTCAGCTCAAAATCAAGAGGAAGAGGGTGACCAATGATTCATTAAAAAGTCATTTTCAGAAGTGGAGAGAGATGAGGTGCATGTCATTTACCGTTTTATACTGCACTTGCCAAGTATTATCTAACAGTGTTCTGGTCTTCCAAGTGCTAGCTCATATTCTGAGCGATAAGGGCTTTGTATTTCAGTTAACGAAGTAGTTGATCTGTATACATTTCTGAACACCAAAGAAATATCTGTATGAATTAGTGCTCTATAAAAACCTTGTCATTTACAAATGGTAGACTTTCTGTTTTTGTTGTTGTGGTTGATGTTGTAAAAACAAATCCTGTTAATTGTTATCTTACTGTTACATTAGCTGCAAGATACACTTGAAACCACAAATCAATGTTTCAGCATATCATTGAAGGAGTGGTTAGCATCAGGAAGTAGCTCCATGGAGAATTTATCGATCATTTCCAGGGCTGGAGAAGTTTTGTGTGACTGTTAAACAGTAGCTGTGCCTGGGTAAAATCGCCAGGGAAGTCAAGCCAGGAAAAAAAGACACAGAACAATCTATGTGTTGTGATAATGGCATTGTTTGCTCTATAACCTGTTCATATGCCTTGCCACTGTGATATATAGGCCTAAAGGCCGAGACAATACGAAGACACAGTGGCAGAATAAATTGAACCACACATTTCTTTCATTACATTACGGAGAGCAACATCTGTCCAGTGAAGTCCACAAAACATATTGCATGTAACAAATAGTTACATGACCAACAACATGGTCAAGCGAGTTCATGTTTCCGAAATGTTGGGACGACTAAACAACTATAACTTACAACCTGTTACAGCAAGTGGCAAAGAAAACAGCCGCTGCCTCCACTATTCCAGCACCATTTCAACATCATCTAATCACCTACAGTATGCTTAGTCGAATACAGTGACAACTAACATTTACCAAAAACGATTTAGTCTAATCAATGTAATCTAAATATGACGTGACTGTCCATGGTAATGATTTATGTGTGTGGTGTGTGGTGTGTGGTGTGTGGTGTGTGCCCATGCGTGTGTGCGTGAGTGCAAGTTAAAGAACAACAACATGTTGACCAGTGGCAGTCGAAGCCGTTTAAGATGAGGGTGGACTTCTTTTTCATGAGCATGGCCTTATTTTTATTACAGCATATTGGATGACTGTCATTCATATTCCATTCACCCAGTTCAATGTAACATGGATAGGTTTAAACTACTACATGATACTAAACATTCCCTATGCCCAGCATGAGGTTGCTACATCCTAGCCTTTGAATGAACGTTTACAATGTAGTGCACACAGGTGATTTGATTTGAACACCACCGTGAATGGTTCGGACTGGGTGAACTACATTCACGGGTAATTCAAGTCTGGTGCAGCGGTCTAAGGCACTGCATCTCAGTGTTAGATGCGTCACTACAGACCCTGGTTTGATTTCAGGCTGTGTCACAACCGGCCGTGATTGGGAGTACCATAGGGCAGGGCACAATTGGCCCAGTTTCGTCTGGGTTAGTGTTTGGCCAGGGTAGGCCGTCATTGTAAATAAGAATGTTTTCTTAACTTACTTGCCTAGTTAAATAAAAGATAAAAAGGACACAGCATTTATTTGTCTCTAACACCTTGTAGTGGTGTAAACAGTCTGTTCGGGAGTCAGCGATGGGACAAGACTGCAACTACCAATTGGGAAGAAAAAGGGGTAATAAAAAAATATATTAACAAAAACAAATGACAACAAGGATAAGGGTTTGTATGACACAATGTCAAGAAAGTACTATTTAAAAATCAACTTAATTCATCATTGTCTGCTTTCCAGTGAAAGATTCAAGTGAGGAACTGAAGTCTAAAGTGTGCTTCTAGTGGCCCATAAAAACAGAAGCCTTTTGGTTACAGAACATCTTTAAGGTTATTTGACATACAGAAATGATCCCACATCAACCAACAGGGGAACAGTCCAAATCAAACTCAACAATGAAAACAACAGGAAGCAACTTTGCACCGGCATCTCTCCAGCACTGTCTGACACTCCACTCCTCTCCCGTATACCCCTCTGCTGGCTGGCGGTCAGATGGCAGCGCCTCATATTTCCGGCCCTGTCCCACACCAGGAGCTCCGCCTGGGGGGAGCAGCAGGGGGAGGTGTACCTCACCCACAGAGGCTTGGGCAATCTACCTGTCCACTGGGCCACGTTCAGAGGAGGGTTACCTTGTGCCAGCCTGGGATCCAGTTCAGCATAGCCATTCTCCCCATGTGCTGGGCTTGTCCTCTCACTGTCTCTCTGGTTCTGAGGTTTGTGCTTGGGGGTGGGCTGGTTCTCCTCCAGGCTGTCCCCTAGGGGGTCTGTGGGGCTGTGGAGCAGGGTGAGAATGCCCTGACCCTGAGAGAGCTGGAGGGAAGCCAGGCCAGAGCACCCCCTGTCTGTCACAGCCAGAGAGACAGTCCATCTGACTCCTGTGCACTGAGTCGGGCCTGGGCAGGTGTGTTCTACCCGCATGATGGAACATGATGGGGGAGACATGTCAGGATTCTGATGGAGAAGGGGACAGGATGTGATATCAGGGATACAACACAGGAAATGATGACATAAAGAGGGGTAGTATGTGTATATTAAATAGACATTTCCCTATGTATTTTTAATGCTTGATTCCAGTGAGCTTCTGATCTCCAAAGCCGAGATTCAAAGGCCTTGTTTCTACAGTATGTATGTATTGTACTCATAGTAGAAGCTCGGTTGTCTCAGTGTATGGGTCTCACCGGAGGAACCACAGTCAGGTGCAACACTGCGTAGTTGGAGTCCAGGGAGTCCAGCACTCGCACTGTCAGAGTCATAGTGACAGCCCCTCCTGCCTCAGCCCCCTTAGGAGTTTGGAGCTCCACCTCCCCCCTCACTGACCCTCTCTCCCCCACAGAGAGGCTGAGAGAAAAACATTTTAGAATGAGAAATAACATAGAGCAGGGAGCAGTGATTACTATCTGCTATACAGTATATCTTTTTTAATTAATTATTGTTTATTTTGCTTAACAAGAGCTTTGCGATTCTGTCTGTAATGCAAAGTGCTATAAAAGTGTAATAAATTATTCATTATTATAATAATTAGCCATTTTGTGACAGTTTGACATTGTTGGTCCGTTTTGCCCTGTCTACCTGTGTGGTCCTCTCTGAGAGAGATATCCCCGGTCATCGTCAGCGGTCAGGGTGAGGTTTCGGGCGGGGCCGTGGTTCTGAACATCAAAAAATACTGTCGTACTGTGGCCAGGAACCAGACGTGGGATAGACAGGACCTGAGGGAGGGAGGGGGAGGGAGGGAGGGGGAGGGAGGGAGGGAGGGAGGGAGGGAGGGAGGGAGGGAGGGAGGGAGGGAGGGAGGGAGGGAGGGAGGGAGGGAGGGAGGGAGGGAGGGAGGGAGAAGGTGCATAATGTCTTACTCTTTCTTCTATTGTGTTCATGGCTGTGTTGTGCTAGACTGTCTTGTTATTTGTAATGTTCTGCTTGACAACTGATTTTTGTGGTGTGTTCTGTTATGCACAGTGCAGCATTGTGCTTGGCCTTATTGTCCATGATGTCCAGATGTTGGGCTGTACAGTATCAGTTGGCTGTTTGTTGCTGTTGTTGTTGTTGTACCTGTATCTTAATGTGTGTGTGCTGGATCATCTCCGTGGAGACGCGTTCCAGGCGGTTCCCTCCCCCGTCTCTGCCGGATAGACGGACACAGAACGGCACCCTGGGAACAGAGGCCATCCAGCCAACCAGCTCCTCTCCAGAGGACGCAGATGAAGAGGACGAGTTTAGCCACACTTTCTGGAGGCTCTCCCCATTGGCTCCCAGCAGGGTCACGTGACTGAAAGAGGCCTTCTCATTGGGCAATAGACCTGTGACAGTCAGCACTAGAAAGGTTGGGACACCTGAATGGACATGAAACAGCAAATGGATGAATAGATGTGGTCATGATTTTTTTAGTCATGAAGCGTATAGGCTAGACAAATGAAGGATAAATAAATATATACTGTACTCTAGCCAAAAACCACACCCCCCTCACCTGCAATTGGACTCCCCTCCACTTTAGCCAGGCCTGGATGCGTTCCATTGGCCTCCACAGCAAAGTAATACAGGAAGTCCACATTGCTGTCAGCTTTGGAGACAGGTATTACTCTGTTATCATTCGGCCTACTCGAGTTTTGCTCATGATTACTCTGTGGGAACAGGTACTGTGTGTAGTATAGTGACAGATGGGGTACCTATGGCATTAAAGGTGACGTGACCATCAGCAATGGTGTTGAGGTGCCACTGGCCTGGCTCTATAGGGGACAGCAGACTGATCCTGTACAGACCCTGAAACTGCTCACACTCTGCCAGGGGACCCTGCTGATTCAACAGAGACTGAGTACGATCTGAGAGGGGTGGAGGGAGACAATGAGAGAAGGAAGATGTCATACAGAAAAGGCTGTCGTCCATGTGTGTATCTGCATGTCAGTGTGTGACATGTGTAGTCGTACCAGTTGGGCTGCTGAGGACACATTGTCTGAGGTCTCCAGTGAGGTGAAGGGTCACGCACTTCACTGCATTGTCCACACTGAAGGAGTGGGATAAGTTGGAGTCACTATCACTCTCTGCATGTAGCAGAGTCACCTACAGAGGGAGACAGAAGGCTTTGGCGTGAGGGCAGTGTTTCCCAAATGACGTATTGTAGTCTAAAAATCCCAGACCTAGGACAACATGTGGGAGGCAACTCATCTGCTTAGGGATAATACCAATGACAGGTCTCCTGCCTGAAAAGAATAAACAGAGAAGTACCATTCTAAGAAACTATTTTATTTAGCATTGTATCATATAGTAACAAAACCTATTAATTTCAGACAAATAGTGGATCAGTATGGGCAGGTATACCTCGGTAGATAATGATTGTACTCTACCACAGTGAGCATTTTGCCTTGTTGCGGTACCTTATCTGCAGCTGTGTTGTCCTCAACTATGGCAGAGACACGGTGGATGTCTGAGTTAGTGGTGAAGACAGTCAGTCCCCCGGAAACAGAGGACAGGGAGGAGTAGAGAGCGAAACGGTCAGGGGACAGAGTCTCCCTCCTCCTCCTCCTCCTCTTCCTCCTGCTGCCCTTCATCTTGTGACTGGGGTCTTCAGTCAGGAGGAAGGTCATCTGGTGGAGTCAGAAGGGATTGGATTGTTTATCTGGGATCCTTTGTTATCATTTATCATTTTGATCACAAAAACAAAAAGTGTTACCTTGCATTGTTTCTCTAGTATAAGAGCCCTCACAGCATTGTACAGGTGAGCATCTTTAGGGGAGGCATCAGTGAATACAAATATCTCTGACAAGGGTGGGCTATGAGTGAGGGCCAGCTGTAACACACAGGTACATGAATGTACATAAGACTATCAACAAAGAGAGGGTAAAAAAAACTGCTAAAATATGAAATCCTCTGAAAATGATGATTTGGCTGTTGCTATGTACAATTGATGTTCTGTTTACTGTATGTTATCCTATGCTGTTATTAAAAGATAATCATTTGATGTCAAATCAGCTGTAGCTACTCTCTGTGTTACCTGTATGGCAGAAAGACACATCTCAGGTTCATCTCCTCCACCCAGAGCCATCAGGTTCTCCATATAGCTCATGAACTCCTCCGGTTTCTCTGTCTCATACACCGGCCCCACCCCTGGAGCACAGGGAACACAGGGAAATGTATTCACTTCAGCACCGTACACACTGCGTGAGTTACACTGGTAGCACCGCAATATAATTATATATACAGTGCATTTGGAAAGTATTCAGACCCCTTAACTTAAAAAAACAAAAAAATAAAAATTACAGCCTTATTCTAAAATTGATTAAATTATTTTTTTCCTCATCAATCTACACACAATACCCCATAAAGACAAAGCGAACACAGGTTTGAGTTTTTTTGTGCAAATTTCTAAAAAATATATTTTTTAAACTGATATACCTTATTTACATAAGTATTCAGACCCTTTGCTATTAAACTCAAAATTGAGCTCAGGTGCATCCTGTTTCCATTGATCATCCTTGAGATGTTTCTACAACTTGATTGGAGTCCACCTGTGGTAAATTCAATTGATTGGACATGATTTGGAAAGGCACACACCTGTCTGTATAAGGTCCCACAGTTGACAGTGCATGTCAGAGCAAAAACCAAGCCATGAGGTCGAAGGAATTCTCCGTAGAGCTCAGAGACAGGATTGTGTTGAGGCACAGATCTGGGGAAAGGTACCAAAACATTTCTGCAGCATTGAAGGTCCCCAAGAACTCAGTGACCTCCTTTCTTAAATGGAAGAAGTTTGGAACCACCAAGACTCTATTTAGAGCTTGCCGCCTGGCCAAACTGAGCAATCGGGGGAGAAGGGCCTTGGTCAGGGAGGTGACCAAGAACCCGATTGTCATTCTGACAGATCTCTAGAGTTTTTCTCTAGAGATGGGTGAACCTTCCAGAAGGACAACCATCTCTGCAGTACTCCACCAATCAGGCCTTTATGGTAGTGGCCAGACATAAGCCACTCCTAAAAGGCACATGACAGCCCGCTTGGAAAGATTCTCAGACCATGAGAAACAAGATTCTCTGATCTGATAAAACCAAGATTGAACTCTTTGGCCTGAATGCCAAGTGTCACGTCTGGAGGAAACCTGGCACCATCCCTACGGTGAAGCATGGTGTTGGCAGCATCATGCTGTATTCATGGGCAGGGACTGGGAGACTAGTCAGGATCGAGGGATGTGTAAAATACAGAGAGATAGTTGATGAAAACCTGCTCCAGAGCGTTCAGGACCTCAGACTGGGGTGAAGGTTCACCTTCTAACAAGACAACAACCCTAAGCACACAGCCAAGACAATGCAGTAGTGGCTTTGGGACAAGTCTCTAAATGTCCTTGAGTGGCCCCGCCAGAGTCCAGATTTAAACCCGATCAAACATCTCTGGAGAGACCTAAAAATAGCTGTGCAGGGACACTCCCCATCCAACCTGACAGAGCTTGAGAGGATCTGCAGAGAAGAACGGAAGAAACTCCTCAAATACAGGTGTGCCAAGCTTGTAGTGTCATACCCAAGAAGACTTGAGGCTGTAATCGCTGCCAAAGGTGCTTCAACAAGGTACTGAGCGTCCTAATACTTATGTACATTTTTAAAACATTTGCCCTAATGTATTAAAAACAGTTTTTGCTTTGTCATTATGCCGTATTGTGTGTAGATTGATGAGGGGGCTAAAATCAATTTTAGAATAAGGCTGTAACCTAACAATGAGGAAAAAGTCAAGGGGTCTGAATACTTTCCGAATGCACTGTATACCGTACATATTTTTTTTATTTTCTTCATGTAATATAGTTTTATGTGGACCACAGGAAGAGGAGCTTCTCCAAGTGCAGTAGCTAATGAAGAACCTAATAAACTAACAAATAACTTGTACATTGCAGCTATAACATTAACATAATGCCTGTCATATAGGTTTGATACTCTTGTAGACAATTACACGTAAAATGGTGCCCCAAAACTGAAGAAATTAGTTTAGCCTGTAACACACTTTTGGCACAGGTAACATTTAGGGTTCCATGGTTTGGCCCTGACCCTAACCCTGTCAACTAACACCCTGGCCTGGTCATGCCCTCTCCCTCACCTGGGTCATGGAAGGGCACCAGCAGGAAGGTGCCAGGCTGCTCGGGAGTGTTGGCGCGGGCCTGGATGATAGAGTGGGCACGGAGGCGGGCTGCGGTGATTTCCTCAAACATGCTGCCTGTAGTGTCCATGACAAACACCAGCGCTGGAGGCTGCTTCACACTGAAGAGTCTGCCCTCAGAATAGTACAGCCAACAGAAGGAAACAGTCTGCCCTCAGAATAGTACAGCCAACAGAAGGAAACAGTCTGCCCTCAGAATAGAACAGCCAACAGAAGGAAACAGTCTGCCCTCAGAATAGTACAGCCAACAGAAGGAAACAGTCTGCCCTCAGGATAGTACAACCAACAGAAGGAAACAGTCTGCCCTCAGAATAGTACAACCAACAGAAGGAAACAGTCTGCCCTCAGGATAGTACAACCAACAGAAGGAAACAGTCTGCCCTCAGGATAGTACAACCAACAGAAGGAAACAGTCTGCCCTCAGGATAGTACAGCCAACAGAAGGAAACAGTCTGCCCTCAGAATAGTACAACCAACAGAAGGAAACAGTCTGCCCTCAGAATAGTACAGCCAACAGAAGGAAACAGTCTGCCCTCAGGATAGTACAACCAACAGAAGGAAACAGTCTGCCCTCAGGATAGTACAGCCAACAGAAGGAAACAGTCTGCCCTCAGGATAGTACAACCAACAGAAGGAAACAGTCTGCCCTCAGGATAGTACAGCCAACAGAAGGAAACAGTCTGCCCTCAGAATAGTACAACCAACAGAAGGAAACAGTCTGCCCTCAGGATAGTACAGCCAACAGAAGGAAACAGTCTGCCCTCAGGATAGTACAACCAACAGAAGGAAACAGTCTGCCCTCAGAATAGTACAGCCAACAGAAGGAAACAGTCTGCCCTCAGAATAGTACAACCAACAGAAGGAAACAGTCTGCCCTCAGGATAGTACAGCCAACAGAAGGAAACAGTCTGCCCTCAGGATAGTACAGCCAACAGAAGGAAACAGTCTGCCCTCAGGATAGTACAGCCAACAGAAGGAAACAGTCTGCCCTCAGGATAGTACAGCCAACAGAAGGAAACAGTCTGCCCTCAGAATAGTACAGCCAACAGAAGGAAACAGTCTGCCCTCAGGATAGTACAGCCAACAGAAGGAAACAGTCTGCCCTCAGGATAGTACAGCCAACAGAAGGAAACAGTCTGCCCTCAGGATAGTACAGCCAAGAACAGGAAACACAGTAGCACGAGTAGTTACAACACATTATATGAGTTCTGTGTACCATTTTTACCATGTTCAGAATATCAGCACAAATGGATTGTCTATAGATCAAGTTCAAATGTAATCATATCAAACTTTATTTAAAAAAGTGTATTTAACATCATAATGAAGGCTACATAGACCCCACCTGAGGAAGCTGATGTTGCCCACACTGTCTCGGAGGTCTCTGAGCACAGTAAGGGTTGCCGTGGTAGCGAGGCGGGCAGCCTCCACATGGAGGTAGTGATGGGGGGAGAAGAGGGGGGAGGTGCTGTCCTTATTGATGCCCCCCTTGGCCCCCTGGTGACGACTGCTGTCCAGTACTCCCCCGTGACTACACTTCCCTGAAAAACACAGTATTTATAATGATTCTTCATCAAAGATAAAGTTATTAAAAAGTGTGACGGAGATTTTTTCAAATGGAAACCACACTCATGCTGAAGCTTGCAGATGTTTGAAGTATTTCAAAAAAATATATTTATGATTACAAATAACTGAATCAATATACTGTATCTGGCTCAGATGTTAGTTCTTCAATCTACACAGGAATGAAAATAGCTAGGCCTCCGTACCTTGTGGTTTGGGTGGGTAGGTGCTGAAGTACCCAGTGGTGAGCAGTAGAGGGTACTGCTGACTTTGGGTCAGTCTGGGCAGGAGGTTATCTCTGCAGGTAGCGCTGTGACACTCCATACAGGTAGGAGTGTCCTCTGGGGAGGACAGATAGACAAAGAGAACTATGAACTCAGATCTCTTTAATTTAACCCACAATGTGTTTTAACTGTACCTGTGGCTACAGGGAAGGCTGGCTGCCCAGGATGCAGCAGGTGGAGGTATATTGAGTCCTGACCCATCTCCACCCAGTTACTATGGCTGTAGAAATCCTGTTCACAGAGACAGACAGTCAGCATCCTGCAGGTCAGACACTGGGGACATCTCCTGTCATTCTCATGTAAAAGGCTCATTGCATATTCAAATTGCCACAACGCCAATTATTATTGGATGAGTGATATTTACATTTGACATGATGTGCTATCTTACAGAGTATCGTGTGTTTTGTCTATTGTACCTGCAATGAGTGTAGCAGCTGTCCCAGACTGTGTCTCGCCCCCTGGTACTCTTTGACTTGTGCAGAGAGCAGGGTTTGGGCCCAGAACTGCCGTAGCATCGCCATAGATTCCTCCACGCGCTCCGAGTCAAAGTGGTAGACTGGGTCGGACCGTGTGGAGCTCAGGAAGTCCATGGCCGCATTGGAATGCACCACCTCCCCCACTGCATGCCAGAACCCCCGACCCAGACCTGCCTGTGAGACCGTCAACATCATCATCATCATCCAGCAACTGAGTTTATTCATCATCATCATTGTCATCGTCATTATGAATTCACAGCACCATTATGGATTCCACTAATTCCACTCCAGCCATTACCACAAGGCCTTCCTCCCCAATTAAGGTGCCACCAACCTCCTGTGATATCTGACTAATGCAGCGTTCAAAACAACTATGAACTCAGAAATCTCCAACTTCTGACTTCAGTGTGTTCAAACTGGGAACTCAGGAAAAAAAACTAGCTCTGACTGGGAAAAATAGTTTTGAACTCGGAATTCAAAGTCGGAGAAGTCTGGAACTCGGGCCTCTTTCTAGAGCTCCGACCTTCCGAACATAAAATCACAGACGTCATGAAATGACCTCGTTTTTTTCTGAATTCCCAGTTGTCTTGAACGTACCATAAGGTCATCATAACAGGGTGTCAGAAGTGCTTACACCTCGTCAAATTTAAGATAGGAGTGATTATTTCAAAAACATTATTATGTACCTTGACGGAGTTTTGAGTGAGCAAAAGTAGCTAACTGCTCTCTCATGTCTCTTCATTAGTTGAGCAGAGCCAGAGATACTTTAAAGGAGATTGGAAACTCCCTTTGAATTGTATTAACGGCCATTGTGTACGCAGCCCATGCTACATCAATGGGCCGCGGGGTGCAATCTGGGCGATTCTGGGACGAGGAGCGCTCTCCTTCAAGGAGTGAATGGAAGTCAATTGGGCACGAGCTCAAAAACCCAACATTAGCATGACTTTCATCAACAAGAAGAACAACATTGCAAATCTTTTCCAAGATGTAAGATAATTCATTTGCTATCTGTAATATTGTATTGTTTTGGAATCGTGACATTAAGTACTTTCGAGGAAAATAGGCACATTTAATTGTTACATTTGACTGTGTAAAACCTAGTAGTACTACTTATTTCTCTGAGAGTGAGGTGGATATATAGCATTTTGCACAAAAAAAACATTGTTATTTGTTTCTCTGAAATGAAACCAGATGGCGTAAAGAAGCTTGCAAGGATTTGAAGTCTTCCATGATATCTACTTTGATGCTAATTGGTATTTTCAAATCTGAGTATTAATAAAAGTAATGTTGTCTGAGAGAGATTTACATGGTTAACAAAACATCACGCCAGGGTAAGCCTACACGAAACACAGACCTTGTTTTAAGTGTTTCTAAAATCCGCTATGGGGAAAATTGTGGGAAAAAACGATTGGAATAATTTTCCTGTTTGAACGCTAGGTTTTATGGGTATTATGACTCATAATGTGGTACTATTGAACAACGCCATGCCATGATTAGATAGTGAAAAACACACCAATCTCTTTCATAATTTCTTTAAACAATAAAAGCTCATTTACCAACATTTCTGAAAATTGATATATTGTCACGACTTCTTCCGAAGTCGATGCCTCTCCTTGTTCGGGCTTGTGCTCGGCGGTCGACGTCACCAGTCTTCTAGCCATCATTGATCTATGTTTCATTTTACATTAGTATTGTCTTGTTTTACACATTGGTTCCAATCCGATTCATTAAGTGTTGTGTATTTAACCCTCTGTTTCCCCTCATGTCCTTGTCAGAGATTGTTTGTTGTTATGTTCATGGTTTATGGATTGGTGTGCGACGGGTTCTTGTACCCACATTTATTTTATTATGGACTTTGGTTTAGGAGTTTGTGTTTTAAGTTATTAAAATACTCCCATTTGTACCGAATTTGATTCTCCTGCGCCTGACTTTCCAGCCACCTACATACACGACATGACATTATTTAGGGTTTTGGAATTAAACTCTTCAACTCATTCTTTGCATATGTATTCCTAATCAACCATACATCAGATTCTCTCCAGATGTTGTACATGAAGGAATATAGTTATTATATGATAGTACTTGTTTTGTTATCCAACTGTGTCCTTTCTGTCATCCTGTGAACCCTGTTCATTGCTGCTCACAGATACTGTATATTTTTTATTATGTTTTGAGAAATCTATTTAATTGATTCTGTATTTTATTACCTTTAACTAGGCAAGTCAAAGAACAAATTCTTATTTTCAATGATGGCCTAGAAACAGTGGGTTAACTGCCTTGTTCAGGGGCAGAATGACAGATGTTTACCTTGTGAGCTCAGGGATTCGATCTTGCAACCTTCTAGTTACTAGTCCAACGCTCTAACCACTAGGCTACTAGGCAGCCAAAGCAACATTTCCCAAAAGCAGCAATAAAACAATGCTGGTCGTGATACTGACAGCAGTCATCATCATCATCATGGTGTCTATAGACATGTTTGTGTCTATAGACAGCCTTCCATGCATTACCTGGAGCTGAATTAAACGCTCTTAAGATGGAACACAGTACTGCAATGTGATTATGTGTGTTTACACACACACACCACAGCCTCACCTGCTCCTGTGTGTGCTGGTGTGTGTTGGCCATGCTCAGTGTCTCCAGAGTGACATTGAGGACACCCTGCTCAGTGATGAATTGGTGTGTGTAGGAGTCCAAGGACAGGGTTAACACACGGGACCAGAAGTTGGGGAGAAAGCCTCTGCAGCCTGGTAGAGTCAGTACCACACACAGCAGAACATACAGCTCCCTCATCTGAACCCCTGACCCACCATGACCCCTGCTCTGTGACATCATCAGTTCCTGGGGAATAGGGTGGGGAGAAGAAGACATTACACCTGAAACATTATTTCCATTAGACTTTGGTCTTCGGTATGTTGTTTTGATAATTGTATCTTTACACAAAATGCAAACCAGTGTGTTACGTGTGTTATGTTCCCATGTGTGTTGTGTTAGTTGTGAGAACAGGAGGATGAGTGTCTTGAACCTTGTGGCCACATAAACAATTGTTTCCAAATAGAACAAAATAGGCCATGAAGCCCTTTTGCATTTATCCACCATGTTCATGGGGCATTGATCAGTGAAGTCTCCTAAATACCCCTCACCAAATGTCAAACCTCCAACTGAACAGTGTTCTGGAATCTCTGAAGCATTCTAGCACATTCTCTGTTGTGCATACTCACCACAGTGACTATCAGTTTCATGTCTCTAACCTCAACCACTTTTACTGCTTGTCCTATCACAAGCCTTGTTTTCATCAATACCCGAAAACATATTTTATTCTGTCTCTATGCTTATCTTGCTGTAGGAAATTGTTAAAATGGTTAGCACAATGAAGCCTAATTTAACTTTGAAGTACATGCTCACCAGAAATGACATGGTGAGAGTCACAATACACTGTACTGAAATAAGGATGCTTACCTGACATAGTATGTCTTGATGACTAGATTAGCTGGATTGTGAGTGGTACCCATCACTGCGATGTTTTCTTGACAATTCTGATGTTGAACCCTAATTAAAGGGTGCGTTTCACAATTGCCTCCAGTGAGTCAGTGTGCGCTCTGGGCCATTTGTAAATTCAGAGCGTTGTCAGAGTGTTTCGCTCTCTGAGTGTTCAGAGTGCACACTGGAAGCTCTGGCTGAGGAGTAGGGCTGATCAGAGTGTTCTGACCTCACAATGGCAGTCAAGCTCCCAAGCTAACTGGCTAACGTTGGCTAGCTACTTCCAGACACAAATGAGAGAACACCTCACTCTGACCATTTTACTCCCCATAGCAGAGCTAGTTAGGCTGTTTTCATGCTATCTAGTGCATTAGTGACTG
The DNA here is from genome assembly GCF_021184085.1 of Oncorhynchus gorbuscha. Taxonomy (NCBI): domain Eukaryota; kingdom Metazoa; phylum Chordata; class Actinopteri; order Salmoniformes; family Salmonidae; genus Oncorhynchus; species Oncorhynchus gorbuscha. Next base: position 20,748,607 of record NC_060185.1, read on the forward strand.
TAACTGTGCTGCTTGCAACAATTGAATGTTTTTTTTTGCCAACCTTTACTGACACCTGTCATATTCAATGGGTGTTCTGCGTTTGTAAATTCATCAGTTATTCTGCATTCTGGCACACTCAAAGGAGAGTGCTCTGAAATCGGAATACATAGCGAAAATGAATTTACGAACACGCCCAAAAGTTAGCTAATTATATGTATGATCATCGCCATAGTAATAACGTGTTGTGTTAGTTGTGAGAACAGGAGGATGTGCATTTTTGATAGCATTTTTGATAACATATCTACAGTATTTCACTTTTTATGTGTATAGTATTGCTTACTAGCTGTTGTCCAATGAATTCTGTAACCACTCCCTCTTCAAATCAGGGTTGATTGGAAAAAGCTGTTCAAAAGAGGACATTGTATTATCATATCTTTGTACTCCCTGACGAAGGACATGCAGCCGAAACGCGTCTGAGTTTTGAAACTTTGTTTCCATTGAACATGCCATACAAATAAAGGCATTTTAATTCATTATATGAAGAGTGCCTTTGTCCTCCTTTATTTTTGAGGAGGATGTGTGTCTTGAACCTTGTGGCCACATAAACAATTGTTTGTGGTGACAGAGATTTTCCAAGTAGAACAAAATAGGCCATGAACCGTTTTGCATTTATCCACCATGTTTATGGGGCATTGATAAGTGAAAACTCCTAAATACGCCTCACCAAATGTCAAACCTCCAACTGAACAGTGTTCTGGAATCTCTGAAGCATTCTAGCACATTCTCTGTTGTGCATACTCACCACAGTGACTATCAGTTTCATGTCTCTAACCTCAACCACTTTTACTGCTTGTCCTATCACAAGCCTTGTTATCATCAATCTAGAGCATTAGTGACTGTAACTGTGCTGCTTGCAACAATTTAATTCAGTTTTTTTGCCAACCTTTACTGACACCTGTCATATTCAATGGGGGTTACGCGTTAGTAAATTCATCAGTTATTCTGCACTCTGGCACACTCAAAGGACAGTTCTCTGAAACCGGAGTTGCCAAAATGAATTTACAAACACACTCAAAGTTAACTAATAATGTGTATGATCATTGCCATAGTAATAAAGTAAACAAAGTTGTACATACATGTATTATATAATATTGTATTAGATAAACAATTTTAGTCCCCTGTGCTGACTTGTAACCATGGATTTTCCGCCATAGAAATATGAACCTAAAATGATTTAAATAAATACCATTGAATAGCATTGCATTTCATAAGCAGTTGTTACTTATAATTACTTTAGTTATTATAATTTCTTGGTGTATATCAGATGACGAAAGCCCTCATCTTCACTTTGATCATCTAATGTATTACTGTACGTATGTACGTGGCATAGTCATTTTTTCACCTTAATTCATGACCTGTCTTGATCCTGTTCCTTCTACTTCCTGCTTGATAAGTGAGTTTGATATATCTCCAGAGTTCAGACACTATTGGCATACGTGTCAGACATGCTGTGTCAACTGTCTGTAGAGGAAATCCACATGTGAGTTCTGCTGAGCCTTCAACCACAGTCTGTAACCAGAGAAAAGTTATTTAGAATATCACACCGTTATTGAGTCTTCCAGTCCGTTGTCCTTGGGCCTTGTCTCAAGATGTCCTCTCTGGTATGAAAATACATAAATAAGTAATAGATGGGATGGGCGCCGCTGTTGCAGCTTGCATGAGATTCTGGTTGACACTGAGTCTTTCTGAGGGGGTAAACGGAAGGCTGAAGGTACCCCCCCATTAATGCATGGTGCATTGACTCTCCACAATAAGGCTGCATATATTACCAGCCATAGTGTTCAACTGAAGGCCCCCTCCCCTTCTCTCAATCCCTAACTCCCTCTCTTTTCTCCCAGGAAGAAAAGCATTGGGCCGGCCTCTATGATGAAAAACACCCTCTCCACACCCTCTCCCTCCTAGTAGATCCTTTCTTATGACTTTATAAAGAAAGGGGGCAGTTGCTAACCAACGAGAGACTCAGCATTGCACTTCAGCTCGTTGGCCTGTTTGTTCTAAGAAGAGATGGGGCACAGAGAGGTTAGCTGTAACATATCCAGTACAGTGGTGGAACAAGTACCCAATTGTCATACTTCTGTAAAAGTATTGATACCTTAATAGAAATTTACTCAAATAGAAGTCACCCAGTAAAATATTACTTGAGTAAAAGTCTAAAAGTATTTGGTTCTAAATATATTTAAGTATCAAAAGTAAATGTAATTGCTAAAATATATGTATCAAAATTAAAAGTAAAAGTATAAATAATTTAAAATTCCTTATATTAAGCAAAACAGATGGCACCATTTAGTTGTTTTTTACATTTATGCATAGTCAGGGCTACACTCCAACACTCAGGCATAATTTTCAAACGATGCATCTATATTTAGTGAGTCTGCCAGATCAGAGACAGTAGGGATGACCACATGTTCCCTTGATAAGTGCGTGAATTGGACCATGTTCCTGTCCTGCTAAGCATTCATCATGTAACAAGTACTTTTGTGTGTCAGGGGAAAATGTATGGAATAAAAAGTACATTATTTTCTTCAGGAATGTAGTGAAGTAAAAGTAAAAGATGTCAAAAATATAAATAGTCAGGGCCTCCCGGGTGGCATAGTGGTCTAGGGCACTAGCTGCACCACCAGGCTCTGTCGCAGCCGACTGGGAGGTTCATGGGGTGATGCACAATTGGTCTAGCGTCATCCGGGTTAGGGAGGGTTTGTCCGGTAGGGATATCCTTGTGCACTAGCGACCTCCCACCTGAAAGAATTGGACTAACTGGTTTTAATAGAGTTTGTTACAGAACCCATTGCACCTGTCTGGAAAGTCTAGGTCTAACCACGGGTCTTTTTGACTCAAAAGATTAATTGTAAAACCCAATCTAAAGTAAACCTACCCAACCTGTCTGTGAGCAGCAGTGTGGGAGAGTTCTGTAGGTTAGGGCTTTTTCACCAGTTAGAAAACAAAAGCCTTCTTATTGATGATTCTTCCTGTAGGGGTTAGTGGGGTAAGTTGAACCATTTTTTTACACGCAGTCAAGAGAAATACAGTATTCTTTCTAACAAAGACATCTACATATACTGTATTTCAAGATGTTCTGTATCCCTGGAAATAATCACAATTATTAACATTAGCGTAGCATGTTTGACATTTAAGTGGAAATACTACTAGCAGCTTTTTGATAAGCGGCTTAACTAAATAAATACGTCCCGTATTAATCGGCATACAGTTCCGTTAATGGCCACCTTACTATTTTGTTCAAGATATATCCATTTAATTTTGTTAAAAAATGACACCAACCTCGTTTCCTACCAACCTTGCCTGTCAACTTTTCATTGCGTAGCCCGGTGCGCCCTCCTGTGGACTCTTAAAAAATGGTTCTTCACCAACATATTCAGTGTTGTATTCAAATGTCTGATCGTTAGTTTCACAGATTAATCTTAAGTAGTTTAATACTAAGATATAAATTAGTATGAATAATTTACATCAAATAAAACGTTAATTTCAGTCATGTGCATTGACATAAACAATTAAAACAGTGTTGGAGTTTGTGTTGCAGAGATGCACTTGGAAAGTAAAGGAAGAAATACACAAGATGGGTTGAATAAAAATATGTATATTATATTTTAGACATGTATTTTCTTTTTTACAAATAAATAATTTCATATGAAAACAAACAAAACAAACAAAAAGTCTCAGCACACACTTACAGTGGAACCAGTGCTGGGAGAAGTCACAGCACACACTTACAGTGGAACCAGTGCTGGTAGAAGTTACAGCACACACTTACAGTGGAACCAGTGCTGGTAGAAGTTACAGCACACACTTACAGTGGAACCAGTGCTGGTAGAAGTTACAGCACACACTTACAGTGGAACCAGTGCTGGGAGAAGTCACAGCACACACTTACAGTGGAACCAGTGCTGGGAGAAGTCACAGCACACACTTACAGTGGAACCAGTGCTGGGAGAAGTCACAGCACACACTTACAGTGGAACCAGTGCTGGGAGAAGTCACAGCACACACTTACAGTGGAACCAGTGCTGGTAGAAGTTACAGCACACACTTACAGTGGAACCAGTGCTGGGAGAAGTCACAGCACACACTTACAGTGGAACCAGTGCTGGTAGAAGTCACAGCACACACTTACAGTGGAACCAGTGCTGGTAGAAGTCACAGCACACACTTACAGTGGAACCAGTGCTGGAGAAGTCACAGCACACACTTACAGTGGAACCAGTGCTGGGAGAAGTCACAGCACACACTTACAGTGGAACCAGTGCTGGGAGAAGTCACAGCAAACACTTACAGTGGAACCAGTGCTGGGAGAAGTCACAGCACACACTTACAGTGGAACCAGTGCTGGGAGAAGTCACAGCACACACTTACAGTGGAACCAGTGCTGGGAGAAGTCACAGCACACACTTACAGTGGAACCAGTGCTGGGAGAAGTCACAGCACACACTTACAGTGGAACCAGTGCTGGTAGAAGTCACAGCACACACTTACAGTGGAACCAGTGCTGGGAGAAGTCACAGCACACACTTACAGTGGAACCAGTGCTGGCAGAAGTCACAGCACACACCTGCAGTGGAACCAGTGCTGGCAGAAGTCACAGCACACACTTGCAGTGGAACCAGAAGTCACAGCGCACACCTGCAGTGGAACCAGTGCTGGCAGAAGTCACAGCACACACTTACAGTGGAACCAGTGCTGGCAGAAGTCACAGCACACACCTGCAGTGGAACCAGTGCTGGCAGAAGTCACAGCACACACTTGCAGTGGAACCAGAAGTCACAGCACACACTTACAGTGGAACCAGTGCTGGTCAGAAGCAGACGCTTACACACTTACAGTGGAACCAGTGCTGGCAGAAGTCACAGCACACACCTGCAGTGGAACCAGTGCTGGCAGAAGTCACAGCACACACCTGCAGTGGAACCAGTGCTGGGAGAAGTCACAGCACACACTTGCAGTGGAACCAGTGCTGGCAGAAGTCACAGCACACACCTGCAGTGGAACCAGTGCTGGCAGAAGTTACAGCACACACTTACAGTGGAACCAGTGCTGGCAGAAGTCACAGCACACACTTACAGTGGAACCAGTGCTGGAAGAAGTCACAGCACACACTTGCAGTGGAACCAGTGCTGGTAGAAGTCACAGCACACACTTACAGTGGAACCAGTGCTGGTAGAAGTCACAGCACACACTTACAGTGGAACCAGTGCTGGTAGAAGTCACAGCACACACTTACAGTGGAACCAGTGCTGGTAGAAGTCACAGCACACACTTACAGTGGAACCAGTGCTGATAGAAGTCACAGCACACACTTACAGTGGAACCAGTGCTGGCAGAAGTCTCAGCACACACTTACAGTGGAACCAGTGCTGGCAGAAGTCTCAGCACACACTTACAGTGGAACCAGTGCTGGCAGAAGTCTCAGCACACACTTACAGTGGAACCAGTGCTGGCAGAAGTCACAGCACACACTTACAGTGGAACCAGTGCTGGGAGAAGTCACAGCACACACTTACAGTGGAACCAGTGCTGGGAGAAGTCACAGCACACACTTACAGTGGAACCAGTGCTGGCAGAAGTCACAGCACACACTTACAGTGGAACCAGTGCTGGCAGAAGTCACAGCATATAAACACCTGCAGTGGAACCAGTGCTGGCAGAAGTCACAGAAACACACACTTGCAGTGGAACCAGAAGTCAAACAGCGCACTGAGAACCTGACATGGGTGGTGGAAACAGTGCTTTTCTCTTCCTTTTCTGCAGCAGTTGAGAAGTCACAGCACAGATTCTGCAGTACCTGGAAACAGTGCTGGCAGAGGAGGTCACAGCACACACCTGCTGCAGTGGAACCAGTGCTGGGAGAACATGTTTCATGAAAACAACTTTTCACACACCTGCAGTGGAACCAGTGCTGGAAGAAGTCACAGCATGGACTGTAGATATGTAAAGGGACAAAATAAAGTTTAAACATTGCAGTTTTATAAAACACATAAAGTGTGACTAAGCAAAGGACCTTGGGACTAAACACCTCCCTCTACAACTGGATCCTAGATCCAGGTGGTAAGGGTAAGGAACAACACATCCACCACGCTGATCCTCAACATGGCCCTCAGGGGTGCGTGCTCACTCCCCTCCTGTACTCCCTGTTCACTCATGACTGCAGGCACAACTCCAACACCATGATCAAGTGACACAACAGTAGTAGGCCTGATCACCGACAATGATGAGACAGCCTATAGGGTAGAGGTCAGAGACCTGGTCGTGTGGTGCCAGGACAACAACCTCTCCCTCAATGTGATCAAGGCAAAGGAGATGATTGTGGACTACAGGAAAGGGACTGAGCACATCCCGGTTCTCATCGTCAGGGCTGCAGTGAAGCAGGTTGAGAGCTTCAAGTTCCTTGGCGTCCACATAACGAACAAACTAACATGGTCCAAGCACACCAAGACAGTCGTGAAGAGGGCACGACAAAACCTATTACCCCTCAGGAGCCTGAAAAGATTTGGCATGGGTCCTCAGATCCTCAAACGGTTCTACAGCTGCACTATCGAGAGCATCCTGACTGGTTGCATCACTGCCTGGTTTGGCAACTGCTCGGCCTCCGACCGCAAGGCACTAGAGAGGGTAGTGCGAACGGCCCAGTACATCATCGGGGCCAAGCTTCCTGCCATCCAGGACCTCTACATCAGTTGGGAGTCAGAGGAAGGCCTCTGGTCATATACTGTTCTCTCTGCTACCACACGGAAAGCGGTACCGGAGCGCCAAATCTTGGGCCAAAAGGCTTCTAAACAGCTTCTACCCCCAAGCCATAAGACTCCTGAACATCTAATCAAATGGCTACCCAGACTATCTGCATTACAACCCCCCACCCCTTTTGCTACTCTGAGGTTATCATCTATGCATTGTCACTTTAATAACTCTACCTACATGTACTTATTACCTCAACTAACCGGTGGCCCTGCACATTGACTCTGTACCGGTACCCCCTGTATATAGTCTCGCTAATGTTATTTTACTGCTGCTCTTGAATTACTGGTTACTTTTATTTCTTATTCTTATTCATTTAAAAAAAATGTTTTTACTGCATTGTTGTTTAGGGGCTGTTGTATTCAGCACATGTGACTAATTCAATTTGATTTGATTTGAAACCACTTCCTGAACTGGTCCCTATCAATGTAGCCACTGTTTGACTGTTCATACAAGGCTTGGGGGGGGGGCTCCAAGTGTGTAGTGCCACCTGGGAAACACTTGGGGTAGATGATAAACAGGGGGATGTCCTCCCCAGCTGCGTTGAAGAAGGCCAGCACTGTGATGTGTTCCTTGGTCCCCGGAGCCTGCTGGTACACTTGTTTTGCGCCCCAGGGAGCAAGCACTCTGTGCCTGCTCTGGTCGCTACAAAGTGCACAAATTCATGTTGTTCCTATGACCAGAAAAAAGTGAAATATTCCTCAATATTAAAACAGACATGACACGCTGCTAATAATAATAGAAATGCAGGGTTATCGATACACTTGGCCACTCATTCCTTGCAGCTGCAGCGCAAGTGGAAGTAGGGAGAAGTTTGTTTGATGTTTTGTCATAGTGTTGGATTAAACAGTGTTGACAGTGCAGAATAAAAACTTAGAATGAACTCACTCATGGGCTCCTGAGTGGCTCAGCGGTCTAAGGCACTGCATCTCAGTGCTAGAGGTATCACCACAGACACGCTGGTTCAATCCGGGCTGTATCAACATGGGGCATGATTGTGAGTCCCATTAGGCGGCACACAATTGACCCAGTGTTGTGGGTTTGGCCGGTGTAGGCTGTCATTGTAAAGAAGAATTTGTTTGTAACTGACTTGCCTAGTTAAATCATGAAAACAGCAGCTCTTTGCTGTATTCTTTGACAGTCTCTCTCTGGTCATAGTTTGAAAATCTCACGTAGGCTCGTATCAAGCTTTGCTGTGGCCAGAGTCGTGATTTGAGCTATCGAATTGGTCAGCGCAGTAGGTGCACTGATTTCACCACAGATCTCCCGGTCCACCTGTTTGTCTTTTCAGACAAATATTAAATAGTTCTAAAAAAAGGAACAAACTTTTATCAAAGACAACTCTGTGCTTTTATCAAAGATAACTCTGTGCTTTTATCAAAGATAACCTTGTGCTTTAATCAGACAACTCTGCGCTTTTATCAAAGATAACTCTGTGCTTTAATCAAAGACAACTCTGTGCTTTTATCAAAAACAACTCTGTGCTTTTATCAAAGACAACTCTGTGCTTTTATCAAAGATAACTTTGTGCTTTAATCAAAGACAACTCTGTGCTTTTATCAAGGACAACTCTGTGCTTTTATCAAAGATAACTTTACGCTTTAATCAAAGACAACTCTGTGCTTTTATCAAAGACAACTCTGCGCTTTTATCAAAGATAACTCAGTGCTTTTATCAAAGATAACTCTGTGCTTTTATCAAAGATAACTTTGTGCTTTAATCAAAGACAACTCTGTGCTTTTATCAAAAACAACTCTGTGCTTTTATCAAAGACAACTCTGTGCTTTTATCAAAGATAACTTTGTGCTTTAATCAAAGACAACTCTGTGCTTTTATCAAAGATAAACGCTTTATGCTTTAATCAAAGACAACTCTGTGCTTTTATCAAAGATAAATTTGTGCTTTAATCAAAGACAACTCTGTGCTTTTATCAAAGACAACTCTGTGCTTTTATCAAAGACAACTCTGTGCTTTTATCAAAGACAACTCTGTGATTTAATCAAAGATAACTTTGTGCTTTAATCAAAGACAACTCTGTGCTTTTATCAATGGGTTTTCAACAGACATTTTTGGTGATCGACTAGTGATGCCTTGAAGATCGAACAGTTGATCATGATGATCAGTTGGTGACCATTACTCTAACACAATACTCTAACACAGAAAATCAATTTTTGGACCTAACTTACCACTTTTTCCATGTGGTTTCTTCCTTCACAGACACCATGAAATGATGGCATTTTCCTAAATCTTTGGTCAAATTAATAATGTTGTGTATGGTTTCTGAGAAATAAATGTGGCTCAACTTACCCCTTCTTCCGTAGCAACGCCCCTCTAAGGCCCTTCTGCTAGCTTGCTATCTCTGGCCCGTTAGCTGTCTGAATCACCGTGTCTCCAGCCCGCCGAGCTACTCACTGGACCCCTATGATCACTCAGGCTACGCATGCTTCTCCCTAATGTCAGTATGCGTTGTCAATTGCTGTTTTGGTTAGTGATTATTGCCTTACTTCACTGTAGAGCCTCTAGCCCTGCTCAATATGCCTTAGATAACTCTTTAGTTCCACCTCCCACACATGCTGTGACCTCACCTGGTTTAAATGATGTTTCTAGAGTCAAAATCTCTCCCATCGTCACTCAATAAATAGGTTTACCTCCACTGTATTCACATCCTACCATACCCTTGTCTGTACATTATGCCTTGAATCTATTCTACCGTGCCCAGAAACCTGCTCCTTTTACTCTCTGTTCCGAACGTACTAGATGACCAGTTCTTGTAGCCTTTAGCCGTACCCCTATCCTACTCGTCCTCTGTTCCTCTGGTGATGTAGAGGTTAATCCAGGCCCTGCAGTGCATAGCTCCACTCCCATTCCCCAGGCGGTCTCATTTGTTGACTTCTGTAACCGTAAAAGCCTTGGTTTCATGCATGTTAACATTAGAAGCCTCCTCCCTAAGTTTGTTTTATTTACTGCTTTAGCACACTCTGCCAACCCAGATGTCCTAGCCGTGTCTGAATCCTAGCTTAGGAAGACCACCAAAAACCCTGACATTTCCATCCCTTACTATAACATTTTCCAACAACATAGAACTGCCAAAGGGGGCGGAGTTGCAATCTACTGCAGAGATAGCTTGCAGAGTTCTATCTTACTATCCAGGTCTGTGCCCAAACAATTTGAGCTTCTACTTTTAAAAATTCACCTCTCCAGAAACAAGTCTCTCACTCTTGCTATAGACCACCTTCTGCCCCGAGCTGTGCCCTGGATACCATATGTGAATTGATTGCCCCCCCATGTATTTTCAGAGCTCGTGCTGTTAGATGACCTAAACTGGGACATGCTTAACACCCTGGCCATCCTAAAATCTTGATGCCCTCAATCTCACACAAATCATCAAGGAACCTACCAGGTACAACCCCAAATCCGTAAACACGGGCACCCTCATAGATATTATCCTAACCAGCCTGCCCTCCAAACACACCTCTGCTGTCTTCAACCAGGATCTCAGTGATCACTGCCTCATTGACTGCGTCCATAATGGGTCAGCGGTCAAACGACCACCCCTCATCACTGTCAAACGCTTCCTAAAACACTTCAGCCAGCAGACCTTTCTAATCGACCTGGCCCGGGTACCCTGGAAGGATATTGACCTAATTCCATCAGTAGAGGATGCCTGGTTATTCTTTAAAAGTGCTTTCCTCACCATCTTAACCTGTTACTCCTAACCCCTACTTTTTCGAACATTCTGTTAAAAATCGCGCAACATTTCAGCGCCCTGCTACTCATGCCAGGAATATAGTATATGCATATGATTAGTATGTGTGTATAGAAAACACTCAGACGTTTATAAAACTGGTTAAATCACGGCTGTGACTATAACAGAACGTGCGTTTCATCGAAAAGCGCAGGAAAATGTGATCACTGAAAATGGGAAAATATATCCATGCACCACTAGAACCCATTGGTGAATGTGATCCACATTAAATGGGGCCGAGGTTGCAATACCTACAGCTTCCACACGATGTCAACAGTCTTGTCATTTGCCTACAATTTGTTTCTTGGTCAAACGGACACAAGGTAGCGCCTTTCTTCCGGTCTCCGACCGGATATTTTGGTTGAGATTTACCCGGACATTATTTCCAGAATATACATCGCCTCGTGATCAATTTGATCGCTTATTAACGTTTACTAATACCTAAAATTGCATTACAAAAGTATTTTGAAGTGTTTTGTGAAAGTTTATCGTCAACTTTTTTAATTTAAAAAAATTACGTTATGTAATAAAACACAATTTTTTTCCTTGATCACACAGTCTTCATAGATCGATATCTAGGCTATATATGGACCGATTTAATCTAAATAATACCCAATAGTGATGTTTATGGGACATCTAGGAGTGCCAACAAAGAAGATGGTCAAAGCTAATGAATGTTTTATATTTTATTTGGGCGTTTTGTGTAGCGCCGACTATGCTAATTATTTTGTTTACGTCCCCTGCGGGACTTTTGGGGTGTTACATGCTATCAGATAATAGCTTCTCATGCTTTCACCTAAAAGCATTTTAAAAATCTGACTTGTTGCCTGGATTCACAACGAGTGTAGCTTTAATTCAGTACCCTGCATGTGTATTTTAATGAACGTTTGAGTTTTAACGAGTGCTATTAGCATTTAGCGTAGCGCATTTGCATTTCCAGATGTCTAGATGGGACGCCTGCGTGTCGGGTAGGAGTAAGTGGTTAAATAAGCATGCCCCATTCAAAAAAAATAGAACCAGGAAAAGATATAGCCCTTGATTCACTCCAGACCTGACTGTCCTTGACAGCACAAAAGCATCCTGTGGTGTACTGCATTAGCATCAAATAGCAGATGTTCATCTATAAGTTCGGAAAGAGCTGCAAAATCTGGACCCCTACAAATCAGATGGGCTAGACAATCTGGACCCTCTCTTTCTAAAATGATCCGCCGAAATTGTTGCATCCCCTATTACTAGCCTGTTCAACCTCTCTTTTGTATCGTCTGAGATCCCCAAAGATTGGAATGCTGCCGTGGTCATCCCCCTCTTCAAAGGGGGAGACACTCTAGACCCAAATGGCTACAGACCTATATCTATCCTACCCTGCCTTTCTAAGGTCTTTGAAAGCCAAGCTAACAAACAGATCACCGACCATTTTGAATCCCACTGTACCTTCTCCGCTATAAAATCTGGTTTCCGAGTTGGTCATGGGTGCACCTCAGCCACGCTCAAGGTCCTAAACGATATCATAACCGCCATCGATAAGAGACAATACTGTGCAGCTGTATTCATCCACCTGGCCAAGGCTTTCGACTCTGTCAATCACCATATTCTTATCGGCAGACTCAACAGCCTTGGTTTCTCAAATTACCTCCTCGCCTGGTTCACCAACTACTTCTCAGACAGAGTTCAGTGTGTCAAATCGGAGGGCCTGTTGTCCGGACCTCTGGCAGTCTTAATGGGGTGGCACATGGTTCAATCCTCAGGCCGACTCTCTGTATACATCAATGATGTCACTTTTGCTGCTGGTGATTCTTTGATCCACCTGTACGCAGACATCACCATTCTGTATACTTCTGGCCCTTCTTTGGACACTGTGTTAACTAACCTCCAGACAAGCTTCAATGCCATACAACTCTCCTTCCGTGGCCTTTAACTGCTCTTAAATGCAAGTAAAACTAAATGCATGCTCTTCAAATGATCGCTGCCCACACCTGCCCACCCGTCCACCATCATTACTCTGGACGGTTCTGACTTAGAATATGTGGACAACTACAAATACCTAGGTGTCTGGTTAGACTGTAAACTCTCCTTCCAGACTCACATTAAGCATCTCCAATCCAAAATTAAATCTAGAATCGGCTTCCTATATCGCAACAAATCATCCTTCACTCACGCTGCCAAACATACCCTCGTAAAACTGACCATCCTACTGATTCTCAACTTTGGCGATGTCATGTACAAAATAGCTTCCAATACGCTACTCAGCAAATTGGATGCAGTCTATCACAGTGCCATCTGTTTTGTCACCAAAGCCCCATATACTACCCACCACTGCGACCTGTATGCTCTCGTCGGCTGGCCCTCGCTTAATATTCATCGCCAAACTCACTGGCTCCAGGTCATCTATAAGTCTTTGCTAAGCAAAGCCCCGCCTTATCTCAGCTCACTGGTCACCATAGCATAACCCCCCCGTAGCACACACTCCAGCAGGTATATTTCACTGGTCACCCCCAAAGTCAATTCCTCCTTTGGATGCCTTTCATTCCAGTTCTCTGCTGCCAATGACTGGAACGAACTGCAAAAATCAATGAAGCAGGAGACTCATATCTCCCTCACTAACTGCACCAGCTGTCAGAGCAGCTCACAGATCACTGCACCTGTACATAGCCCATCTGTAAACAGCACATCCAACTACCTCATCCCCATATTGTTATTTATTTTTCTAATTTGCACCCCAGTATCTCTACTTGCACACTCATTTTCTGCACATCTATCACTCCAGTGTTTAATGGCTATTTTGTAATTATTTTGCCACTATGAACTATTTATTGCCTTACCTCCCTTATCCTACCTCATTTGCACACACGGTATTCTATTTTATTATTGACTGTATGTTTGTTTATTCCATGTGTAACTCTGTGTTGTTTGTGTCGCACTGCTTTGCTTTATCTTGGCCAGGTCGCAGTTGTAAATTAAAACTTGTTCTCAACTAGCCTACCTGGTTAAATAAAGGTGAAATGAAATTTTAAAAAATGTAGCTCAAATTACCCAACTCTCCCCGACAGTTATGTGTTTTAATTCAGTCTGCCCACAAGCACAAGAAAATGGTAAAAGTGATCAGGATTTGGTTGATAGCCTAATTTTGGTGTTTGATTACAACTAACAACAATAATAGTGTTTCCTGGGTGTGTCCCTGTCAGGTGTTTCTCCTTTGGGGTCGGGGAGGGGGCCAGCACTGCTCTCATCTCTGAGGTGGCCAAGCAGGCCAGAGGGCACGCACAGTTTATCACAGGACAGGACAGGATGCAGCCCAAAGTAAGAGCTTATCAGTGTGTGTACATGTGTAAATTGAGGGCTGTATTGGTTACAAACATTTTCATCACCTTCCTTATTCTCTCTTGTTTTATCTCTTTCCTTTTTTAATGACATTTTTTACCACTCTCCCTCCTCCTTAACACTCCTCCCTCAGGTGATGCAGTCTCTCCGGTTTGCCCTGCAGCCAGCTGTGGTGGACATCTCAGTCAAGTGGAATGTCCCAAAGGAGGTGTCTGTCACCCTTCTGTCTCCACCAATCAGAGTGCTCTTCCAGGGTCAAAGGGCTCTTCTGTATGCCCAGCTCACTGGGGAGGTAAGGGCTCTGCCTTCTACTGTTATGTGTGTTAATATTATTTAACATACAATTTTTCAATGTTCAAAGGACATTGGTACGGTCATAATTTATTTGCAAGACAACATTTCCTCTTTTGTTTTATCTCTTTCTCTGTGTCTCTCTCCTTGACTCTTTTCCTCTCTCAAACCTCAGGGGACACAGAGGGCTCGATAACAGTGAAGTACAGCCTGGCCAAGCAGCCTGTTGAGAACCAGCTGATCTTCAGTCTTAAGCCTGCAGAGGACACTGGGTAAAAACAACACTGCAGGCCTTGGTCAGATGCATTAAGGGAATGTGCCACTATTTACAGGCAACACTGCCATGACACTCCATTAACAGAAACTGTGCCAGCACTTCTAATGCACTTCAGCTATGTAGTATGATTTGATATATATAGTACTGTGGGTACCCCCATCTTATTATCGACCCTCATCTTTCCCACTCCGTCTTAATCTCTATATCCCTCCTCTCCCCCACTCCAACACTAAGACATCATTTACAAGTGATGCATTTGTGTTTAGTGAGTCTGCCAGATCAGAGGCAGTGGAGATGACCAGAGATGCCCTGCACATCTGATGAGCGTCGGAGCCGGTGTAGTATGATTCAATCTTAGTCCTGTATTGACGCTTTGGCTGTTTCATGGTTCGTCTGAGGGCATAAGCGTCCAGATTAGTGTCCAGCTCCTTGAAAGAGGCACCTCTAGCCTTTAGCTTGGCGCGAATGTTGCCTGTAATTCATGGATCCTGGTTGGGAAATGTATGTACGATCACTGTGGGGACGAAGTCGTCGATGCACTTATTGATGAAACTGGGGACTGAGGTGGTATACTCCTCAATGCCATGGGTGAATCCCGGAACATGTTCCATTCTGTGCTAGCAAAATAGTCCTGTTGCGTATAGTATACTTTTTTCCCTCTTGTTGCACTTGTGACATTCTGGTAGAAATGAGGTAAAAAGGATTTAACTTTGCCTGCATTAAAGTCCCCGGCCGCTAGGAGCACCACTTCTGGATGAGCATTTTCTTGTTTGCTAATGGTTTTATTCAGCTCGTTGAGTGCGGTCTTAGTGCCAACATCGGTTTGTGGTGGTAAATAGTCGGCTACGAACAATATAGATAGTGTGGTCTACAGCTAATGAAGTATTCTACCTCAGGCGAGCAATACCTTGAGACTTCCTTAATATTAGACATCGCGCACCAACAGTTATTGACAAATATACACACTTCCCCGCCCTTCGTTTTACCAGACGTATCTGCTCTGTCCTGCTGACGCACGGAGAAGTCAGCCAGCTCTATATTATCCGTGTCGTCGCTGGGGTATCTGTACTTTACTTTATTATTTATATTCTGGACAACTTTTACTCTCTGCAGGGAGCCTAGTGGTTGGAGCATTGGGCCAGTAACTGAAACGTTGCTGGATCAAATCCTGAGCCGACAAGGTAAAAATCTGTCATTCTGCCCCTGAACAAGGCAGTTAACCCACCTTCCCAAGTAGGCTGTCATTGTAAATATGAATTTGTTCTTAACTGACTTGCCTAGATAAATAAAGGTTCAATTTAAAATACAAAAAATATTTTTTACTCCATACATTTACTACTTTTTACTCCATACATATTCCCTGACACCCAGACATAGTAGTTACATTTTGAATGCTTAGCAGGACAGGGAAATGGTGCAATTCACACACTTATCAAGAGAACATCTCTGGTCATCTCCACTGCCTCTGAATCTGGCAGACTCACTAAACACAAATGCTTCGCTTGTAAATTATGTCTTAGTGTTGGAGCGTGCCCTGGCTTTCCATTTTTTAAAATTGTGCTGTCTCATTTGTTTAATATAAGGAATTTGAAATTACTTTTACTTTGGATACTTAAGTATATTTTAGCCATTACATTTGCTTTTGATACCTGAGTATATGTAAAACCACATACTTTTAGACTTTTTCACAAGTAGTATTTTACTGGGTGACTTTTACTTGAGTCATTTTCTATTAATGAATCTTCACTCAAGTATGACAATTGGGTACCTTTTTCGCCACTGTTGAACACACCTGATTAATAGGGTCCATGAGGAGTGGTTCGGTACCTCCTTATGAGGATGAGTAGGCTAGAATAGCGCCCACACAGACACTCTAGGATGATTTTTTTCGGGAACACACTCTGGACGACGCTTCGGAATCTAACCTCCCCTGGAGTTGCAGGGATACTCCCAATACATCCTTCACACTGTCAGATCAACCCTACAACCGACTATTCTTAGCTGCTTCAACAGTGCCCAGACCTATTTTCAACTCACTTAATCTCTAAAATCCTTTTAGTTTTTTCTGCTTTAGTGAAATAAAACCATAACGTCTTATTAAACCTAATATGGGCAGCAGAATGTCGTAACACCGTACTTCAATCTCACAGAAGATATCTAATGAATTGACGGTCTACAAGCACAATGACCAGACGCCTATGTTTAGTGTTCAGTCCATTGACGAATTGCTATAGCCAATTGAAATATGTGCATAAGGTAGAAAAAAACTGCACTACAGACGCAAAAACAACGATTGGTTGAATAGGCCCAATGTGTCTTTTCACCAATGGTAAGGAAGATGGCAGGCGTGACTATGAACACTGGCCAATGAGTTGATTGGGCAATGTGTTCTATTGACGTTAATCTTTATATACCAGGAAGACGTAGCCTACTCTGATATTAATGCTACACGAACGTTGAAACGGTGTGATTTTATCTCCAGGACCAGTAAAAGGAAATCATTGAAAACTAGCCTATCACATATGTCAAGGTAATATGTTACATGACTGCGTCGTTTGGGGATGATTCTCCTATTTATCTCAAAATATTCAACATATGTTGAAATGAAATGAACCTACTTTGCTTATTAATGTTGGTGGCCAATAAATGTTCGCCAGAAATAGCCATTCATTTCGATTACACCCACATATCATACCATACTTATTTTATGGATGTATTTTATGGGGGTTTAGGTTGCTAGAATTAACGCAATGACAGCGGAGCAACGAGCAAAGTGACCACGCCTCAGTGTCTGTTCTAGAGTGCGCAACGTTACAGAACGTTCAGAAATTAATCATTTTGGGGAGACCAGAGGCAATTGTGATTTTGTGTGTGTTACTCTATTGCCCGGAGCCCACTTGAACTAGGCCAGTCATTTTTCTTATGTAAGACACTTCCATCCATAGCTGCTTGAAGTAGGGGTGTTGAGGGTGCTGCAGCACCCCCTGATAAACTTTAAAAAATAAACTCACTTAATTTATATTGTTGACGTCAGAAGTTCACATACACCTTAGCCAAATACATTTAAACTCAGTTTCACAATTCCTGACATTTAATCCTAGTAAAAATTCCCTGTCTTAGGTCAGTTAGGATCACCACTTTATTTTAAGAATGTGAAATGTCAGAATAATAGTGATTTTTATTTCAGCTTTTATTTATTTAATTTACCCAGTGGGTCAGAGGTTTACATGCATTCAATTAGTATTTGGTAGCGTTGCCTTTAAATGGTTTAACTTGGGTAGCTTTCCATATTAAGTTTGGTGAATTTTGGCCCATTCCTCCTGACAGAGCTGGTGTAACTGAGTCAGGTTTGTAGGCCTCCTTGCTCACACACGCTTTTTCAGTTCTGCCCACACATTTTCTATGGGATTGAGGTCAGGGCTTTGTGTTGGCCACTCCAATACCTTGACTTTGTTGTCCTGAAGCCATTTTGCCACAACTTTGGAAGTATGCTTTGGGTCATTGTCCATTTGGAAGACCCATTTGCGACCAAGCTTTAACTTCCTGACTGATGTCTTGATGTTACTTAAATATATCCACAATTTTCCCACCTCATGATGCCATCTATTTTGTGAAGTGCACCAGTTACTACTGCAGCAAAACATCCCCACAACATGATGCTGCCACCCCTGTGCTTCACGGTTGGGATGGTGTTTTTCGGCTTGCAAGCCTCCCCTTTTTCCTCCAAACATAACGATGGTGATTATGGCCAAACATTTTTGTTTCATCAGACCAGAGGGCATTTCTCCAAAAAGTACAATCTTTGTCCCCATGTGAAGTTGGAAACTGTAGTCTGGCTTTTTTATGGCAGTTTTGGAGCAGTGGCTTCTTCCTTGCTGAGCGGCCTTTCAGGTTATGTTGATATAGGACTTGTTTTACTGTGGATATTCCTCCAGCATCTTCAAAAGGTCCTTTGATGTTGTTCTGTGATTGATTTGCACCTTTCACACCAAAGTACGTTAATCTCTAGGAGACAGAAGGCATCTCCTTCCTGAGCGGTATGACGGCTGCGTGGTCCCATGGTGTTTATACTTGCGTACCATTGTTTGTACAGATGAACGTGGTACCTTCAGGTGTTTGATCTAGAAGAAAAAGAAATGCACACCTATTAAGACGAGGTGCTGGCTAGCGGAGTAGAAACTTGAAAATAAAAGAAAGCCGCACCTTCAGGTGTTTGGAAATTGCTACCAAGGATGAACCAGACTTCTGGAGGTCTAAAAATAAAATTATGAGGTTTTGGCTGATTTCTTTTTTGGATTTTGCCATGATGTATAATATAATATAATAATATATGCCATTTAGCAGACGCTTTTATCCAAAGCGACTTACAGTCATGTGTGCATACATTCTACGTATGGGTGGTCCCGGGGATCGAACCCACTACCCTGGCGTTACAAGCGCCATGCTCTACCAACTGAGCTACAGAAGGGCACTGAGTTTGAAGACAGGCCTTGAAATACATCCACAGGTACATCTCCAAGCTTCTAAAGCCATGATATCATTTTCTGGAATTTCTCCAGCTGTTTAAAGGCACAGTCAACTTAGTGTATGCAAACTTCTGACCCACTGGAATTGTGACAGTGAATTATATGCAAAATAGTCTGTCTGTAAACAATTGTTGGAAATATTACTGTATATCATTAACGTTTATGAATTAGCAAATTATCTAGCCTAGGCAGCCAATGTGCATATCGAGCACGCATTATTGGCTTCCTAGGCTACATATCATCATCATCATCATATATAGCTATTTCTTTACATAACCAATATTTACAGTTACACCCCTGTTTCTGCATGAACATTTTGTTCCTCTCAAAACATCTTGAGTAGTCTGATGGTGCCCAGAATATATTGTTTGCAACTTATTTGGCTTTCCACTTCTGGGAGTACTTGGCCCATCCACAGGGGGTACTTGAGAAGACTCATGAGACCATAGGCCTACTGGTAAAATATACATAAAGGGGGTACTTCAGTGGTACTCTGAACAAAGCAAAATGTACTTGGTGTTACATTAACTGAATAAGGTTGGGAAACCATTGCTCTACAGGATAGCAAGGCTATTTAAAGACATTTTTTGTAGAATTCGTACCATCTTCAGGTTAAAATCACTTGTTTTCATAATTCAGCTGCTTGGCTCAGGATCATTTTAATACTGCGCTACAATTGCTCCAACCCTAGCAGTCTTGACAACCTCACGTGCCTAGCAAGAGACAACAATAGTCATGTCATTTATGCTATCCAACATATAGACGTTAATGCTCAGAACAGTACAATGACCAAAATGGGCGTACTGAGTGAGTTTCATCACTCTAGCTTGTATCGGTTTGTAGAAATTCAAGGTGTTTCATTTGCTTCCGGTTACAATTGCCCCTGGTCTCCCCTGAACAGACATGAATCACAGGCTCAAACTTATTTATCTGCTGTGGTTAATGTTGCACTATTGCATATTCTACCTCAGGTATGATGGGATAAAGTAGCCTAAATGCAAGTGTGTGTGTTTGTTCTGAGAAGCTTCTTGCAAAATGTTTATAAAATCCTGGTTGATCAAACTAGTGTGAAACGTTTACTTGCATCTGTAACTCCGTTTGTGGTAGCCTAAATCTCTGAAAGATGACATGCCTGACCTCCAGGTGGCAGGTAGGCCTACCTCCTGACATTATTGACTACATATATATTTTTTTATTTATTATTATTTATTACAAAAAACACAAGGAAGGGGTAACATTAAAGTATTAGAACATGAAGGACAAACAATACAGCATCAAGACACTATCAAACATGTATCAGTCTTTCTGCAACAGAGCCATCCTTATGTGAGGGTGCATGATAGTGATATAAAATATGTAAGTTTCCTTTTTCATGATCACAATCTTGTGAAACCCGAACCCTCCAAGATCCCCCCACAGTTCCCCAATAGCCGTCCCTCAACCATTCGAGACCCATCCCACAGTCCCATCCCCAAGAACCCCCCCGAGAAAAAATAAATAGATCCAATGAATTCCATTTCCCATCCCCAAGAACCCCCCGACTGCACCAACAGCCAAGAGAATGAACTAATGAGAAAAAATAAATAGATCCAATGAATTCCATTTCCCATCCCCAAGAACCCCCCGACTGCACCAACAGCCAAGAGAATGAACTAATGAGAAAAAATAAATAGATCCAATGAATTCCATTTCCCATCCCCAAGAACCCCCCGACTGCACCAACAGCCAAGAGAATGAACTAATGAGAAAAATAAATAGATCCAATGAATTCCATTTCCCATCCCCAAGAACCCCGACTGCACCAACAGCCAAGAGAATGAACTAATGAGAAAAAATAAATAGATCCAATGAATTCCATTTCCCATCCCCAAGAACCCCCGACTGCACCAACAGCCAAGAGAATGAACTAATGAGAAAAAATAAATAGATCCAATGAATTCCATTTCCCATCCCCAAGAACCCCCCGACTGCACCAACAGCCAAGAGAATGAACTAATGAGAAAAAATACGGAAGAAAACAGCAAACAACAACACATTTTATTTTATTTTATATTTTTTAGAATACATTTTAAACAAAGGACATCAAGGACAAATCATAACAGCGATGCCTACTTTGTTTGTGTGCATGTCTGGCACTATTACATGTATGTGTGTGTTCTTTTATGTGTTTATTTGAATGAGAGTGTGTGTATATGCATGTGTACAAAAACCTGCATGGCATCAGTCTCAGGCAAACCGGCATTAGTTGTAAAAACACGGCCACTTAGTGTCATTCTACTTTTACTATGTTTTGTTTAGACTTTTTTTCTCTCTCTCACAGCAACTTCACTCCCACTTGTCTCCAATTCCACACACCAACCCTCAGCTTCCCTCAGCTCATCCCATCTATCTCTGCTGGCCACCCACTTCGTGTTTCTACACAACACATATCTTTCAACTATGCTGTGATGTTTAATGTACAATTTCAATCTATCTAATCGTATAAAATCTACAGATTGCGTGTTGAAGATAAATACTTTTACTAAGAGTATTAGTAATTGACTCACCCGGTCTCCAAATCTCCTAACAGTACTATTTATTATTGACTATTGCATTCCATTCTATTTTACCAGTTCAACCAGAGATTACACTGGCTGGACATATATTGACATTATTTCATCAGGCTGCTGTGGTTTCATACTTTGTTGTTAACAATAACTTCATGCTTGAAAATGTACATTTCTGCACAAAGCTTCTGTTTTTTCAGGAATTACTGTATGTTCTGGAGAGACCAATATTGTATTACTGTACAAAGCAATGTTCTTTTTCAGCAACCAGCAGTTCTGGTGCATGATCAACCAGGGCTTGATACAAACTTAAACCAATTTAATGAAGAAGCAACATTAGCACGGGAATGCCCCTGTCGGTGCGTGGGTCAGGGTTCCACGTACAGGGCTGCACAGTTAAGCTAAACACTCCAGGCCAGATGATCATCCCTGTCAGTGCCAGTTAAAAAAATAAAATGTTTGTAATAATGCTATTTTTAATCAACCTATTTAATTCCATTACAGATGAATTACCGAAGCTGTTTGTTGGTTATGTAGATTATTATTCACACGTGTGCTGCACACACAGCCTGTATATCAGGGATCATCAACTAGATTCAGCCACAGGACATATTTTTCTTGAGTAGATGGATGGGGAGCTGAACATAATTACAAATAATTTGTTGACTGATCTGTGGGCCACAATCTAGGGAACCCTGCCATAGATAGTCTCTGTCTGGCAAAAATAATGTGCAGCTTTGAAACAGTTGGTTATTGAGTGGTGCTGAAAGTGGTTCAAAGTGTTGGTTGAATCCTTGGGACATCCCTACCCTAACCCTTTACCTAATCATTGTACATTTCAACTTCAATAGCATGTATTTCAGAAGACATTGCAGAGCTACATTGGAAGTGTGTGTGTAACTGACCACAAGATGGAGTAGAAGATGCTCTTTCCTCATCCAGAACAATTCATAAACTTCCATTGGAATAATACAACCTTAACCAAGGACTGTTTACTTGAACTGATAGCAGGTGCAAATGGTAATACTATATGGATACCTTTTCCCAACCCATGTTAGAGCCGACAGGGAAACCTTCTTACAACTTACAACCTTCTTACAATCCAGTTCATGGCAGTTCAATGGCAGTTCAATAGTTCAATGGCAGATCCCCAGGCTTAGTTCAATCCAATCCATTTGCACTAAAGCATTCTGCCTCAATGAAGGAGCACTTTCTTGGCACAGCTGTCAGTCCTTCTTTCCCAACCGCAGTCAGGACTGGCTTTTAATACCATTCTGACCATGTGACCTGGACTGGCTGTGTGGAGCTTTCCCTGGCCAGTTACTTCCCTCTGTGATGCCATTCCATCCCTTCCCAACCCAATCCAACAGGAACTAACACTGGCATGCAGACCAAAGCATGAATTGCCTGAATGAATTTACTCCTACCTCCGCTCCCCCATTCTTAAGAACTGGAACTACAGTTTTGATGAATTCAAATATGTTCACTACTCATTTTGGGATCTTATGAGTGTTGAAACATTTGGACAGTGCAGTCTTTGTTTTCTTGTTTATTTATATGGGCTCCGAGTGGTGCAATTGTCTAAGGCACTGCATCTCAGCGCTAGAGGCATCACTACAGACCCAGGTTAGATTCCAGGCTGTATCACAACCGGCCGTGATTGGGAGTACCATAGGGCGGCGCACAATTGGCCCAAAGTCGTTAGGGTTTGGTTGGGGTAGGCTGTCATTGTAAATAAGAATTTGTTCTTTACTGACTTGCCTAGTTAAGTCAAATTAAACGGTGCAATCTCGATTGCATCAATTCCTTTGTTTGGAGAGCATATGTCTGGTTTGTCCATAATACGTAGAATGTATGCACACATGACTGTAAGTCGCTTTGGATAAAAGCGTCTGCTAAATGGCATTTATTATTATTATTATTATAATGTTTCATGTGTGAACCCGCATGCTTGAGCATGCATAGATATACCTGGCCTGGGCACCAAGAATAGGTATGGCCAAATGTTTGGGATGTTCACGTATGGTAACTCAATGGGGAGGCTGCATTTAAGCCTAGGAGTCTCTACCTGTGCCTTGTATGGTTAGGTTTTGCTTGAGAAGAGGCCCTTTTTGTTTTGAATGCTCACATTTTTAAAGTCAGAAGTTTGTAAATATAATTGAATTCTACATTTATCATGTCATCACCAGCGCTGTGTAAATAAATCTAATATTAATTTCCACCTCTCTGCCTGATTACTGCAAAATCTTTGTCCTTATGACTGCTACACGGTCCCTATTTTACAGCAGTATGCTGTCTATTTAGTCAGGCAATGCCCACATTATTCACATATTTAGAATGTGGTAATGTTTATTTGTTTCATTTTTTTTCTGTCGGCTATTAAAACGATTAAACATCAAATGTAGGTCTTTGAAAATTACAGTTAAGTGCTTGAAGTGCCCAAAGAGGAACAAGAATGTGGTCCTCCTGAGCACTGCACAAAACGGCTGAGATCAGTGATCGTGAGAACATGAAGCCAGCCATCATCCTAGACTACAATCACAACAAATGCG
Source organism: Oncorhynchus gorbuscha (assembly GCF_021184085.1). Classification (NCBI taxonomy): domain Eukaryota; kingdom Metazoa; phylum Chordata; class Actinopteri; order Salmoniformes; family Salmonidae; genus Oncorhynchus; species Oncorhynchus gorbuscha. The sequence goes on from NC_060185.1 coordinate 20,772,645, forward strand.
GCGTGGACAACCTGGACACGGTAATTGGAACTTACAGCTGCAGGAGGATGACTGCCCACTGGCCCCTGGTCATCTTCCATAACGTCAATGATGTTACAATGCCTTTGTAATATGGAACAAGATCAACCCTACCTGGATGCCTGATAAGTGGAACAAGAGGAGGGTGTTTCCGGAGCAGGTGGGAAAGGCACTTGTAACACCACACATTCAAAGAAGGGAGCGCCTCCCCCGTACAGCAGCCTCTGCAGTGCTTGTGAAAGCTGTTCTGAGGCTGCAGCTGGGGCAGGCAAGAAGAGGAGATGCCAATTCTGCCCCCCCCCCCCCCCAAGAAGGACTGTAAAACCAATATGATGTGCTGCACATGTGAGAAATACATCTGCAAAGGCCATGCACACACACTTGCATATTGTCCTACATGAGCTAATTAGAGTTGATTGATTTATGTTCTTTAAGTTTTTGTTTTGTATCTATCTTATTGTATTTGTATTTATTGTTGTTTATACACCTTGTGGGTGGGGACAATAGTTTAAAAAAATGGGAGAAGAATAGTGTTTTGTAGTTGAATTCCTCATTGTACAGTATATAAGAATATATCACCATGTTGCCAAAATTGTTTGACTGTTATTGTTTTCCTTCAATAAAATGCATTCAAAACTACTTTCTGCATATTTCTGCTACTTTCTTAGGTAATCTCTTGCTAAAACAGTTATTTTTACACTTATGCTGTACCTTTAGCAATAATAATAAACCTCTACTTTAGTAAAGAAAACAACTATGACAGGTGTGTTGTAATAAAAACGAGTGGTGTCCACTGATTAAAGGCAGGCTCATTATGGGACACAGGCCAGGTCATTATCAATTATAAAAAGTGAGACCAAATCATGTGATTGGTGCAACACCTGAATGTTGGTAGCAGTAGACCCCAGAATAAATACCTGTCCACCGAGAGAGCCACAAGATTGAACTTCTCTCCAACTTTCTAGAGTTTTCCCTGTTAACACCATCAGCATTTCCCTTTACCGTGTCAATTGGGATCGAATTGACGTAATATTAGCCACTTTAAATGCAACGCACCAAAACAAACTATGCAAGAGATTTTGTTGTAGGCAGAAGGCACCAGAGTAGGATTCTATGGTACTCCTTTTGTGCACGACTCAGCCCCTACACTACACAGACCGGTGCAGCATTAACAGAGTTGCAGCAGGCTTATATGCCAATACACTATTGCCATATATGGATGTGTGCAATTTAGTTTTAACTGGTCTGTGTTTACAGCTGTGAACGTGAGTAGCTGTGCTTGATTTGAGAAGAAAGTTGCATGTGCAAATTTTGTTCATATCCTTTGCTCGTTAGTAATTAGCCCAGTTGTTATAGATCATTTGTAGTCAGAAATAGGGGAGTGAATGCTTCCTACAAGAGCACACAATGTGTGCTTGAATACGCTAAGTAGCCAATAGGCAGAGGGAAGCATCATTTGTCTGATTCTCTGTAATAATGGTATGGGAATAATAATGCATAATATTTTGTAAAGTGATTTATTGCATCAAACACATTTTCATTCACCTCCTTATATGAAGGACAAGTGGATAAACAGGTTAATGTCAAACCCTGCATGTTTAAAAAAATATATATTTTTTAAGTCTCATGTAATGTATTCATACATTGAACACCACACATTGTCTGTGACTGTAGGCTGAATGATAGAACAGCTATTTCCATGTTAAGAAGTTATGGGATGCATTTTTCTCCATTGTTTTGATGGTAGGCCACTGGTAGACCTTCAGTAGGATCAAATAGCCACTGTAGCCTACTTGGCCACAGTTAAAACTGTAACTGAAAGTGGGTACAGCCTCTGTGTTCACAATTAAACGCGCGCTGGAAGTTACACAATATTTAAAACATGTCCAGTTTGCTTTCAGCAGACTTGAAATTTGCTCCGTGGTAAAAAAATGTTTTTAGGGAACATTGTTGGAGAGCCCTGCCAACATAGTTAGATAAACCTCTCAATGACTGTCATCCTACTGTCAGTGGTTGCATTCTGTGGCTGCCTTTATAAAACAATTCATCATAGACACTTGGCATATTACCATTAACTGTTTACTGTTGTACTGCAATGAACTTTATTCATGTAAGATGCCGGTAAAAGGACAATGATATGACACCTGACTTCTCCATACAGGAGCCAAAATGGAGAACTGCTGTGGATTGGTAACTGTCAAGAATGAACCAGGTACGGTTTGAAAGCAGACATGATTGTTTACTTCCAGTGTCTGTTTCTCTTCCTTTTTATGAAATAAATACTTCAGAACATTTCACCACATTTATATTGTTTTTCACTAAATTAAACATTTACATGAGATGAGCCATGAATTACATTGACTATTTCCAAGTTGTTTCCAAACATTGTCATTGTCAGTTCTCTCTTCCATCTGTTGCTCCATCCATCCCTACCTCTCTCAGTGCCTCTGAAGAGTATTGCTGTGGAAGTGAGTGTTCAGGGGCATGTGGCCACTGTGAGCTCCACTCTGCAGTATGAGAACCAGGAGCAGAGCCCTCTGGAGGCCATCTTTGTTTTCCCTCTGCCGGGAGAGGCTGCTGTCTGCAGGTTCAGCGCAAAGATAGGACAGACTGAGGTGGTGGCTGAGGTTCAGGAGAAACAGAAGGTGAGGAGAGATGACAAGTCAATAATGAGACAAATGCAACTATAGACATTTGTATGAAATTTTCTGAGATCTACAAAAGTATAATTTATTGCAGGATTTGGGTTGATTTCATGTTAATACCAATCAATAATATGTTAGTACAAATGTTGTTACTAGTGTAATTAGAGCGTTACTACACAGTTTTAAGAGCAACTCAGTTCCATGGCAACCTAATAATTATCCTCACCTCCACCATGTTATCTGGTGTGTGGTGAGCATTCTGGCACAAAATGGTTGCTGTGTATCACCCAGGTGGGTACCACACATTGATGGTGGATGAGATGAGTTCTCCCCCTTACTATGTAAAGTGCTTGTGGTACCTCAGTTGGTAGAAAGGCTCTATATAAATCCAATTTAGAACTCTAAAGCCAAAGATGTGTTTGGGATGGACTCTACCTTTCTTAAAAACTACAAAGAGTCACTCATTGGCCCCATTACTAAGGTCACCAACACATCTATTGGTCTCGGTGTGTTTCCAAGGGTATGGAAGTCGGCCATAATAACGGCCATCTTTAAATCAGGCGACCCTGCTGACGTGAGTAACTACAGGCCCATTAGTATACTACCTGTGGTGTCAAAAGTTGTTGAAAAGTGTGTAGCAGAACAACTGATTGCCCACCTCAACAACAGCCCCTTCACATTACACTCCATGCAGTTTGGCTTCAGAGCGAAACACTCCACAGAAACGGCCAACTGCTTTCTTCTGGAAAATGTGAAGTCCAAGATGGACAAAGGGGGTGCTGTTGGGGCTGTGTTTCTGGACCTAAGGAAGGCTTTTGATACTGTTAACCATGAGATTCTCATCACAAAATTGTCCAAGTTCAACTTTTCCCCTGATGCCTTGAGATGGATGAAATCATACCTTGAAGGCAGAACTCAGTGTGTCAGAGTGAGCAATGAGCTGTCGCCCACTCGTAGCTATGATGTGGGCGTGCCCCAAAGGTCAATACCGGGGCCCCTCCTGTTCAGCCTGTACATTAATGATCTGCCTTCTGTCTGTACTGGGTCTGAAGTTCAAATGTATGCAGATGATACAGTGATATATGTGCATGCAAAGAGCAAACAACAAGCTGCACAAGAACTCACTACTGTAATGGTCCAGGTTACAAAGTGGCTCAGTGACTCGTGTTTGCATCTCAATGTGAAAAAATCTGTTTGCATGTTCTTCACAAAGAGGGCAACAGATGCTACTGAGCCAGATGTCTATGTGTCAGGGGAGAAGCTCCAGGTGGTATCCGATTTTAAGTACCTTGGCATCATACTTGATTCCAACCTCTCATTTAAAAAGCATGTGAAAAAGGTCATTCAAATAACCAAATTCAACCTAGCTCATTTCCGATTTATACGAAATTGTTTGACTACAGAAGTAGCAAAACTGTACTTCAATTCTATGATACTCCCCCACTTAACATACTGCTTGACTAGTTGGGCCCAAGCTTGCTGTACAACATTAAAACCTATTCAGTCTGTCTACAAACAGGCTCTCAAAGTGCTTGATAGGAAGCCCAATAGCCATCATCATTGTCACATCCTTAGAAAGCATGAGCTCTTGAGTTGGGAAAATCTTGTGCAATACACCGACGCATGTCTTGTATTCAAGATCCTTAATGGCCTGGCTCCCCCACCACTCAATATTTTTGTTAAACAGAAAACCCAGATATATGGCAGCAGATCCACAAGGTCTGACATGAGAGGTGACTGTATAGTTCCCCTAAGGAAAAGCACCTTTAGTAAATCTGCATTCTCTGTGAGAGCTTCCCATGTCTGGAATACACTGCCATCAGACAAACAGAACTGCACCACATATCACACTTTCACAAAATGCTTGAAGACCTGGCTAAAGGTCAATCAGATTTGTGAACATGGTCCCTAGCTGTGTGTTGCCGCTTTCCATGTTGTCTGTTGTCTGTAGCTTGTGAGGTGTGGAAACACTTTGTTGCTTTTATGAATTTTGTTTTGCTGCTTTTTGTTCTATGTTGCTCTGTCTTTATGCTATGTCTTGCTTGTCCTATGTTGCTATGTCTTGCTTGTTCTATGGTGCTATTGTCTATATTGTAATTGTTTTTAATAACCTGCCCAGGGACTGCGGTTGAAAATTAGCCGGCTGGCTAAAACCGGCACTTTTACTGAAACGTTGATTAATGTGCACTGTCCCTGTAAAAATAAAATAAACTAAACTAAATCCATTACTTATTATTATCACTTTATGGTTAACCAGCAGTCTATGACCTAGGGGCCTTCAAAAGTTATTCAGATGTTTGTTGACAGCTCTCTGCTCTCAGTATTAGACTTTGACCCTGTAAAACTGGTTCCCAACCTACTGCTTTGTCAAAGCGACTCTCTGTCAAACTCCATTGACCTGAATAGTGTCAGTCGGACGGCACCCTCCCCTGGATGTATGCTACTGTACTATACTGTGTCAGGCTGATGATGCGTCCTTGTGGTCCTCTGTCCCTCCTCAGGCACAGGAGCAGTATGATGATGCATTGAGTTCGGGCCAGCAGGCCTTCCTATTGGAGGAGAGTGATGAGAGCCCGGACGTGTTCAAGCTGAGTGTGGGCAGTCTGCCTCCAGGGGAGAAGGCCTCTGTCAGCCTGGACTATGTGACAGAGCTGGCTGTACAGGCTGACGACGGCCTGAGGCTCTGCCTGCCCGCCGTGCTCAACCCCCGTTACCAACCCCAGGGTAAGAACATGGGCCCCTGTATAGAGACACAAACCACTAATACATCATAGGGCAGTGCAAAACAAAGTAAAAACCTTGTGGGCAGCAGTGTGACTAGGAACCAGTACCTGGTCCCATAGGGCAGTGGTCTTCAGTCCTGCTATTGGAGACCCACAGGGGATGGTGCAGGCTTTCGTTATAGTCCCGTTTTAATGAATGAATCATTATTGAATTAATCAAAGTCTTGGTGAGTTGTTGATGAGATGAAAGGAGTGTTAGTGTTGGGCTGGAACAAAAACGTTTTATTCTCTCTCCCCTCTCTCTTCCTCTCTCCCTCACCCATCTCTCTCTAAGGGTCAGACAGTGGCAGTGCTGGCAGTGCCCAGGTATCCTCGGTCCCCGCTGGTTCTGTCCCCTACAGTCTGTCCCTCAGTGCCCATGTGTCGTCCCCTCATCCCATCTCTGGAGTAGAGTCCAACTGTCCCCTGGACCCACTCAACTACCTCAACACAGAGAAAACCCAAGCCACGGTACTGTGTGTGTGTGTTCATATGTGTAAGTGTGTTGCTTTACGTACGTATGAATGTGTACACTGTGTATGTCTGTGTGCTTGCACTCTCACTAGCATCATAAACCATCAGAATCCTTCATAGTTGTTCAATTCCCCCTCTGACTGCTCTGCCTTCATGTGAATGTTCTAACTGCAGGTCAGTCTGGCTGCAGGTCATCAGTTTGACCGGGATGTTGAGCTGTTGTTGTATTACCAAGACACCCATCAGCCTACTGCTATAGTAGAGGCAGCACAGGCTTCTGCCAAGCCAGGTGAGGGGGGGGGGGTGTACTCTGTTGTAGATTGGTGTATATGAGATCAATGAGTAGTCTAGTCTACTACCGTCATCCATGTTTATAGAGAGGGACATGGTAAGACTGAAGGAGAGGCGTCTTACAGAAATGGAGAAAAACTGTTGAACACGTCTTTCTCTCGTTCTCCCCCCCAGGCTCTCTGATGGGTGACCCAGTGGTCATGCTGAGCTTGTACCCAGAGTTCCCCAAGGATGTGATGTCATCTATGACCTCACACGGGGAGTTCCTGTTCGTAGTGGATCGCTCTGGCAGCATGGAATTCCCCATGCACCTTGGGTCTGGGTCACAGGACCGTATTGGCAGTGCCAGGGTACACACACACACACACACACACACACACACACACACACACACACACACACACACACACACACACACACACACACACACACACACACACACACACACACACACACACACACACACACACACACACACACACACACACACACACACACACACACACACACACACACACACACACACACACACACACACACACACAGCAACCATATTCTAGTGAATGAACAGCTGTATTTAGTAGTTTGGCGTTTAGATAGTTTGGCGTTAAATCCAGTACAGTGGTTACTCTGTACGAGTTCTTTAAGACCTCTTTCCCAACTGTATTTAATTTATTTATTTATTTTGCTCCTTTGCACCCCATTATTTTTATTTCTACTCTGCACATTCTTCCATTGCAAAACTACCATTCCAGTGTTTTACTTGCTATATTGTATTTACTTTGCCACCATGGCCTTTTTTGCCTTTACCTCCCTTCTCACCTAATTTTCTCACATTGTATATAGACTTGTTTATACTGTATTATTGACTGTATGTTTGTTTTACTCCATGTGTAACTCTGTGTCGTTGTATCTGTCGAACTGCTTTGCTTTATCTTGGCCAGGTCGCAATTGTAAATGAGAACTTGTTCTCAACTTGCCTACCTGGTTAAATAAAGGTGAAATAAATAAAATAAATAAAAAAGACTGTCCTATAAAGTTTATTGAAGAGTAAAGACACTGGACTTCTCTCTTGCAGGAAACTCTGCTGCTCTTGCTGAAAAGCCTGCCCATGGGCTGCTACTTCAACATCATCGGCTTTGGGTCCAGTTATGAGTCCTTCTTTTCGTGAGTGTTTTCTCCTTCCAACCCCTGTTTCAATCTTGTTTTACATCTAATCATTTGCAGCAGGTAGGGGAAGGATTCAAATGTCCATGGCTTGGGTCTGTATTATGTTGTGGTGATGACCCTTTGACCTTGTGTGTGTATATCTATCTGGACATCAGTAAGAGTGTGGAGTACAGCCAGAAGACTATGGATGAGGCCCTGCAGAAGGTGAAAGAAATGAGGGCTGACCTGGGAGGTACAGAGATCCTCCAGCCTTTAAAACATATCTACAGCCAGCCCTGCCTCCCCGACCAGCCCAGACAGGTATCTAACACACCTTACATTCCTTACAGTGCCTTAGACCGAGAGGCACAGCAGTCTCGGGCACTGCATTTCAGTGCTAGAGGCGTCACTACAGACCCTGGTTCGATTCCAGGCTGTATCACAACCGGACGTGATTGGGAGTCCCATAGGGCGGCGCACAATTGGCCCAGCATTGTCCGGATTAGCGTTTGGCCGGGGTAGGCCGTCATTGTAAATAAGAATTTGTTCTTATCTGACTTGCCTAGTTAAATAAAAATAATAATATACACAAACACTCCCACAGAGAAATGTCTGTACTTTCTGTAACAATGCTTCCATTGTAACAGAACCTCATGCGTTGCTTTACTGTGGGTTATACAATGACAGTCGGGATGATGTTTTTCGTCAGCTGTCCAGCCAAAATGATAGTTAAAATGATCTAGATGAAAATAATAAATTGTGTGCAATGTTATCAGGTAACAATAATGTAAATGCCTTTGCTAAAGCCTGCCACTGTATCCTCCAACAAACATTTCTTTGGAAGTTTCTGAATGTCCTTTTATCTACTTTAGTTTATGCATACGTGTATAGGTGAGGCAATGTATAACGACTGTTACCCAAAATACAGATGATGTATTTTTGATGATGCCAAAGGAACCACTGTATCATGTTTGACTAGGTTTGTTTTTTAGTGTCTCAACTATCTGAGTGGTCAACAAAAATCTGTCAGTTATTGTATCATTGTGGAGTGGCATTTGAATATTTGTTTCTTATAATCTCACTCATTGGCCTTCTATATACCTTACACGCACGCACGCACGCACGCACACACACACACACAGTGATTCATACCGGTTCCTCTTGAAACACCTGAAACTCCTCCCACCTTTCAATGTGTAACACGCAGGATATGAACCCTGGTCTCCCACGGGAGCAACCAATGTCTTAGACCATGAGGGAATTCCCTTTTGGGCATGTTTAGTTACAGAGTACCACACTAGAAAACAGTGTATTTTGAGTGTGGTATTACTGGGACACCAAATAGACTTGTGTTTTTGGTTACTAAGGAAACATTCTCAGTATCAGTGCTGCACGTACATTATTTAACGTTGACACATTATCAACATACCCGCTCTGTCCTCCACAGCTCTTCTTGTTCACTGACGGTGAGGTGGAGAACACCAAGGAAGTCCTGGATCTGGTGAAGACGAATGCCGGTTCTCACAGGTGGGCCCACAAGCACTGTTTCCCCTATCATTACCTAGTTGGGGCAGAGATCCCATAGCTAGCTCTGTCACCTCCCACCTGAAAGAATTGGACTAACTGGTTTTAATAGAGTTTGTTACAGACCCCATTGCACCTGTCTGGAAAGTCAAGGTCTAAACACTGGTCTTTTTGACTCAAAAGATGAATTGTAAAACCCAATCTAAAGTACACCTACCCAACCTGTCTGTGTTTTCAGTCACCCCACGAGGACAAGAAAATGATACAAGTGATAAGGATTTTGGTGTTTGATAACAACAATAATAGTGATTCCTGGGTGTGTCCCTGTCAGGTGTTTCTCCTTTGGGATCGGGGAGGGGGCCAGCACTGCTCTCATTTCTGGGGTGGCCAAGCAGGCCAGAGGGCACGCACAGTTTATCACAGGACAGGACAGGATGCAGCCCAAAGTAAGAGCTTATCAGTGTGTGTACATGTGTAAATTGAGGGCTGTATTGGTTATAAACATTTATCACCTTCCTTATTCTCTCTTGTTTTATCTCTTTCCTTTTTTAATGACATTTTTTACCACTCTCCCTCCT